>NW_026691232.1:0-245299 GCF_020826845.1 Diceros bicornis minor | reverse complement strand
GGCTCTGTGGAGTCAGAAGTGCCGAGACAGGCAGATGGCACCAGAGGGTTTGGGGGCCAGGGCGCAACTGGGCTAGCCCCTCCTCCCGGGAGTCGGGGAGGCCCGGCCTTCCTAGTGCCCAGGCCACGGCTCCGGGGAGAAACCCGCCATGGAGGGCACGCGGGAGGCCCTCTGCCTGAGGTGGCAGGTGTCACGCCAGGGCCACTGCAAGCCTGGCTCGGCTTGCCTGCTTTCTCCAAAGGAGGCTGGCCGACCAGCCGAACCTGGCACCTGGGCCAGGCCCCTTCCAAGGGGACGAGTTGCAGAGGATAGAGCCCTGGGGGCGGCTGCCAAGTCTCCTGGGGCGTGTGCTGGGCCCCCGTCAGAGGAGGAAGCAGCCTGGTAAACGGTGTGCCAGGCCTGAGATCCGGAGGCCTCCCACAGCCGGGTCCCTGTCCTGCCCAGGCCCCCCGAGGGAGGACGATGGTCGGGCAGTGGCGAGCGGGGTGGGGCTGGCGCCGAGCCTGCCCTTGGATGCCCCGGGGAAGGGCGCCGGGGGATGGGCTGCCCCTGGCCAGGTCTGAGGGACCGACCCAGCTCGGGGCTGTCGGGGGCAGAGAGAGAACCCCCCTCCGCCCTTTCCCTTCAGGTTCTTAGGGCTGGCCAAATCCTTCCCAAGACAGCTTGTCTGGAGAAAATCAGACCCAGCTGAAGAACATGTGTCCATGGGGGAAACCCGGGAAACTGAGTCTCCCCACACAATAGCAGAGATTCTCATCTTGCATCCTCTCCTGAGCTAACGACAAAGGTGGATGTCCCGGGTGGGTGGGCCTGTGGAATGGGAGAGGGGAGGAAGTCTATTGTCATGCCGAGGGACATGGAAAGACTTGTCTGAAGCTTATCCCCTGCACTGGGGTCAGGTCGGGAAGGGACGGCACAGAGGTGAGCAGGAACCAACCGGCCTCTCTGTGGTGGGGCTGGCCCCGGGGCAGGCGTGGGGGTGATGGCTGGAAGTGGGATGGCGCGTGAGTTGGCACCAGCCAGCGGTGGAGGCAGAGACTCAGAGGTCAGGGATCTCTCTCTCTGTCTCTGTCTCTCTCTCTCTCCCTCAGGGAGCTGAGGAGAGTAAGGTGGCGCCCCCTGCCCACCTCGCCTACCTCTCCATGGGCCCTTCTTTCTCTGGCCGCTCCGGGAGCCCTGCGGGCTTGGGTTCAACCCCCCACACACCGCACAGGCCAAGGGCGCATGCGCGACCGCCGGGGCCTAGGGCTGGCCTGGGGGGGGGGGTCCTCAGTGAAGGCCCCGCCCTCCCTCCAGGCTCTGACCCAGCTGCAGCTCTTCCATCGCCGCCCTTCTGGACTCGGCTTCAGCTGTCTCCCTCCCCTCCCCCACTCCCACTCAGCTTGCAGGCCGCTTCCCTGCCTTGAAAGCATGGCTCTGGCCCTGAGGGCCACAGACCTACTGGGCTTCAAGCTCAAGGCTCTGCCTGGGCCTGCTGCTTCGGCCAGGGGCTCATTTTTTCCTGGAAAGACAAAGCCATGGCCTCACCCCACGCCTGCACTTTGCCACGGCAGGCAGCCCAGATGTAGGAAAGGCTCTGTGGAGTCAGAAGTGCCGAGACAGGCAGATGGCACCAGAGGGTTTGGGGGCCAGGGCGCAAGTGGGCTAGCCCCTCCTCCCGGGAGTCGGGGAGGCCCGGCCTTCCTAGTGCCCAGGCCACGGCTCCGGGGAGAAACCCGCCATGGAGGGCACGCGGGAGGCCCTCTGCCTGAGGTGGCAGGTGTCACGCCAGGGCCACTGCAAGCCTGGCTCGGCTTGCCTGCTTTCTCCAAAGGAGGCTGGCCGACCAGCCGAACCTGGCACCTGGGCCAGGCCCCTTCCAAGGGGACGAGTTGCAGAGGATAGAGCCCTGGGGGCGGCTGCCAAGTCTCCTGGGGCGTGTGCTGGGCCCCCGTCAGAGGAGGAAGCAGCCTGGTAAACGGTGTGCCAGGCCTGAGATCTGGAGGCCTCCCACAGCCGGGTCCCTGTCCTGCCCAGGCCCCCCGAGGGAGGACGATGGTCGGGCAGTGGCGAGCGGGGTGGGGCTGGCGCCGAGCCTGCCCTTGGATGCCCCGGGGAAGGGCGCCGGGGGATGGGCTGCCCCTGGCCAGGTCTGAGGGACCGACCCAGCTCGGGGCTGTCGGGGGCAGAGAGAGAACCCCCCTCCGCCCTTTCCCTTCAGGTTCTTAGGGCTGGCCAAATCCTTCCCAAGACAGCTTGTCTGGAGAAAATCAGACCCAGCTGAAGAACATGTGTCCATGGGGGAAACCCGGGAAACTGAGTCTCCCCACACAATAGCAGAGATTCTCATCTTGCATCCTCTCCTGAGCTAATGACAAAGGTGGATGTCCCGGGTGGGTGGGCCTGTGGAATGGGAGAGGGGAGGAAGTCTATTGTCATGCAGAGGGACATGGAAAGACTTGTCTGAAGCTTATCCCCTGCACTGGGGTCAGGTCGGGAAGGGACGGCACAGAGGTGAGCAGGAACCAACCGGCCTCTCTGTGGTGGGGCTGGCCCCGGGGCAGGCGTGGGGGTGATGGCTGGAAGTGGGATGGCGCGTGAGTTGGCACCAGCCAGCGGTGGAGGCAGAGACTCAGAGGTCAGGGATCTCTCTCTCTGTCTCTGTCTCTCTCTCTCTCCCTCAGGGAGCTGAGGAGAGTAAGGTGGCGCCCCCTGCCCACCTCGCCTACCTCTCCATGGGCCCTTCTTTCTCTGGCCGCTCCGGGAGCCCTGCGGGCTTGGGTTCAAGCCCCCACACACCGCACAGGCCAAGGGCGCATGCGCGACCGCCGGGGCCTAGGGCTGGTCTCGGGGGGGGGGGGGGGTCCTCAGTGAAGGCCCCGCCCTACCTCCAGGCTCTGACCCAGCTGCAGCTCTTCCATCGCCGCCCTTCTGGACTCGGCTTCAGCTGTCTCCCTCCCCTCCCCCACTCCCACTCAGCTTGCAGGCCGCTTCCCTGCCTTGAAAGCATGGCTCTGGCCCTGAGGGCCACAGACCTACTGGGCTTCAAGCTCAAGGCTCTGCCTGGGCCTGCTGCTTCGGCCAGGGGCTCATTTTTTCCTGGAAAGACAAAGCCATGGCCTCACCCCACGCCTGCACTTTGCCACGGCAGGCAGCCCAGATGTAGGAAAGGCTCTGTGGAGTCAGAAGTGCCGAGACAGGCAGATGGCACCAGAGGGTTTGGGGGCCAGGGCGCAACTGGGCTAGCCCCTCCTCCCGGGAGTCGGGGAGGCCCGGCCTTCCTAGTGCCCAGGCCACGGCTCCGGGGAGAAACCCGCCATGGAGGGCACGCGGGAGGCCCTCTGCCTGAGGTGGCAGGTGTCACGCCAGGGCCACTGCAAGCCTGGCTCGGCTTGCCTGCTTTCTCCAAAGGAGGCTGGCCGACCAGCCGAACCTGGCACCTGGGCCAGGCCCCTTCCAAGGGGACGAGTTGCAGAGGATAGAGCCCTGGGGGCGGCTGCCAAGTCTCCTGGGGCGTGTGCTGGGCCCCCGTCAGAGGAGGAAGCAGCCTGGTAAACGGTGTGCCAGGCCTGAGATCCGGAGGCCTCCCACAGCCGGGTCCCTGTCCTGCCCAGGCCCCCCGAGGGAGGACGATGGTCGGGCAGTGGCGAGCGGGGTGGGGCTGGCGCCGAGCCTGCCCTTGGATGCCCCGGGGAAGGGCGCCGGGGGATGGGCTGCCCCTGGCCAGGTCTGAGGGACCGACCCAGCTCGGGGCTGTCGGGGGCAGAGAGAGAACCCCCCTCCGCCCTTTCCCTTCAGGTTCTTAGGGCTGGCCAAATCCTTCCCAAGACAGCTTGTCTGGAGAAAATCAGACCCAGCTGAAGAACATGTGTCCATGGGGGAAACCCGGGAAACTGAGTCTCCCCACACAATAGCAGAGATTCTCATCTTGCATCCTCTCCTGAGCTAATGACAAAGGTGGATGTCCCGGGTGGGTGGGCCTGTGGAATGGGAGAGGGGAGGAAGTCTATTGTCATGCAGAGGGACATGGAAAGACTTGTCTGAAGCTTATCCCCTGCACTGGGGTCAGGTCGGGAAGGGACTGCACAGAGGTGAGCAGGAACCAACCGGCCTCTCTGTGGTGGGGCTGGCCCCGGGGCAGGCGTGGGGGTGATGGCTGGAAGTGGGATGGCGCGTGAGTTGACACCAGCCAGCAGTGGAGGCAGAGACTCAGAGGTCAGGGATCTCTCTCTCTGTCTCTGTCTCTGTCTCTCTCCCTCAGGGAGCTGAGGAGAGTAAGGTGGCGCCCCCTGCCCACCTCGCCTACCTCTCCATGGGCCCTTCTTTCTCTGGCCGCTCCGGGAGCCCTGCGGGCTTGGGTTCAACCCCCCACACACCGCACAGGCCAAGGGCGCATGCGCGACCGCCGGGGCCTAGGGCTGGCCTCGGGGGGCGGGGTGTTCCTCAGTGAAGGCCCCGCCCTCCCTCCAGGCTCTGACCCAGCTGCAGCTCTTCCATCGCCGCCCTTCTGGACTCGGCTTCAGCTGTCTCCCTCCCCTCCCCCACTCCCACTCAGCTTGCAGGCCGCTTCCCTGCCTTGAAAGCATGGCTCTGGCCCTGAGGGCCACAGACCTACTGGGCTTCAAGCTCAAGGCTCTGCCTGGGCCTGCTGCTTCGGCCAGGGGCTCATTTTTTCCTGGAAAGACAAAGCCATGGCCTCACCCCACGCCTGCACTTTGCCACGGCAGGCAGCCCAGATGTAGGAAAGGCTCTGTGGAGTCAGAAATGCCGAGACAGGCAGATGGCACCAGAGGGTTTGGGGGCCAGGGCGGAACTGGGCTAGCCCCTCCTCCCGGGAGTCGGGGAGGCCCGGCCTTCCTAGTGCCCAGGCCACGGCTCCGGGGAGAAACCCGCCATGGAGGGCACGCGGGAGGCCCTCTGCCTGAGGTGGCAGGTGTCACGCCAGGGCCACTGCAAGCCTGGCTCGGCTTGCCTGCTTTCTCCAAAGGAGGCTGGCCGACCAGCCGAACCTGGCACCTGGGCCAGGCCCCTTCCAAGGGGACGAGTTGCAGAGGATAGAGCCCTGGGGGCGGCTGCCAAGTCTCCTGGGGCGTGTGCTGGGCCCCCGTCAGAGGAGGAAGCAGCCTGGTAAACGGTGTGCCAGGCCTGAGATCTGGAGGCCTCCCACAGCCGGGTCCCTGTCCTGCCCAGGCCCCCCGAGGGAGGACGATGGTCGGGCAGTGGCGAGCGGGGTGGGGCTGGCGCCGAGCCTGCCCTTGGATGCCCCGGGGAAGGGCGCCGGGGGAAGGGCTGCCCCTGGCCAGGTCTGAGGGACCGACCCAGCTCGGGGCTGTCGGGGGCAGAGAGAGAACCCCCCTCCGCCCTTTCCCTTCAGGTTCTTAGGGCTGGCCAAATCCTTCCCAAGACAGCTTGTCTGGAGAAAATCAGACCCAGCTGAAGAACATGTGTCCATGGGGGAAACCCGGGAAACTGAGTCTCCCCACACAATAGCAGAGATTCTCATCTTGCATCCTCTCCTGAGCTAATGACAAAGGTGGATGTCCCGGGTGGGTGGGCCTGTGGAATGGGAGAGGGGAGGAAGTCTATTGTCATGCCGAGGGACATGGAAAGACTTGTCTGAAGCTTATCCCCTGCACTGGGGTCAGGTCGGGAAGGGACGGCACAGAGGTGAGCAGGAACCAACCGGCCTCTCTGTGGTGGGGCTGGCCCCGGGGCAGGCGTGGGGGTGATGGCTGGAAGTGGGATGGCGCGTGAGTTGGCACCAGCCAGCGGTGGAGGCAGAGACTCAGAGGTCAGGGATCTCTCTCTCTGTCTCTGTCTCTCTCTCTCTCCCTCAGGGAGCTGAGGAGAGTAAGGTGGCGCCCCCTGCCCACCTCGCCTACCTCTCCATGGGCCCTTCTTTCTCTGGCCGCTCCGGGAGCCCTGCGGGCTTGGGTTCAAGCCCCCAGACACCGCACAGGCCAAGGGCGCATGCGCGACCGCCGGGGCCTAGGGCTGGCCTGGGGGGGGGGGTCCTCAGTGAAGGCCCCGCCCTCCCTCCAGGCTCTGACCCAGCTGCAGCTCTTCCATCGCCACCCTTCTGGACTCGGCTTCAGCTGTCTCCCTCCCCTCCCCCACTCCCACTCAGCTTGCAGGCCGCTTCCCTGCCTTGAAAGCATGGCTCTGGCCCTGAGGGCCACAGACCTACTGGGCTTCAAGCTCAAGGCTCTGCCTGGGCCTGCTGCTTCGGCCAGGGGCTCATTTTTTCCTGGAAAGACAAAGCCATGGCCTCACCCCACGCCTGCACTTTGCCACGGCAGGCAGCCCAGATGTAGGAAAGGCTCTGTGGAGTCAGAAGTGCCGAGACAGGCAGATGGCACCAGAGGGTTTGGGGGCCAGGGCGCAAGTGGGCTAGCCCCTCCTCCCGGGAGTCGGGGAGGCCCGGCCTTCCTAGTGCCCAGGCCACGGCTCCGGGGAGAAACCCGCCATGGAGGGCACGCGGGAGGCCCTCTGCCTGAGGTGGCAGGTGTCACGCCAGGGCCACTGCAAGCCTGGCTCGGCTTGCCTGCTTTCTCCAAAGGAGGCTGGCCGACCAGCCGAACCTGGCACCTGGGCCAGGCCCCTTCCAAGGGGACGAGTTGCAGAGGATAGAGCCCTGGGGGCGGCTGCCAAGTCTCCTGGGGCGTGTGCTGGGCCCCCGTCAGAGGAGGAAGCAGCCTGGTAAACGGTGTGCCAGGCCTGAGATCTGGAGGCCTCCCACAGCCGGGTCCCTGTCCTGCCCAGGCCCCCCGAGGGAGGACGATGGTCGGGCAGTGGCGAGCGGGGTGGGGCTGGCGCCGAGCCTGCCCTTGGATGCCCCGGGGAAGGGCGCCGGGGGATGGGCTGCCCCTGGCCAGGTCTGAGGGACCGACCCAGCTCGGGGCTGTCGGGGGCAGAGAGAGAACCCCCCTCCGCCCTTTCCCTTCAGGTTCTTAGGGCTGGCCAAATCCTTCCCAAGACAGCTTGTCTGGAGAAAATCAGACCCAGCTGAAGAACATGTGTCCATGGGGGAAACCCGGGAAACTGAGTCTCCCCACACAATAGCAGAGATTCTCATCTTGCATCCTCTCCTGAGCTAATGACAAAGGTGGATGTCCCGGGTGGGTGGGCCTGTGGAATGGGAGAGGGGAGGAAGTCTATTGTCATGCAGAGGGACATGGAAAGACTTGTCTGAAGCTTATCCCCTGCACTGGGGTCAGGTCGGGAAGGGACGGCACAGAGGTGAGCAGGAACCAACCGGCCTCTCTGTGGTGGGGCTGGCCCCGGGGCAGGCGTGGGGGTGATGGCTGGAAGTGGGATGGCGCGTGAGTTGGCACCAGCCAGCGGTGGAGGCAGAGACTCAGAGGTCAGGGATCTCTCTCTCTGTCTCTGTCTCTGTCTCTCTCCCTCAGGGAGCTGAGGAGAGTAAGGTGGCGCCCCCTGCCCACCTCGCCTACCTCTCCATGGGCCCTTCTTTCTCTGGCCGCTCCGGGAGCCCTGCGGGCTTGGGTTCAAGCCCCCACACACCGCACAGGCCAAGGGCGCATGCGCGACCGCCGGGGCCTAGGGCTGGTCTGGGGGGGGGGGGTCCTCAGTGAAGGCCCCGCCCTACCTCCAGGCTCTGACCCAGCTGCAGCTCTTCCATCGCCGCCCTTCTGGACTCGGCTTCAGCTGTCTCCCTCCCCTCCCCCACTCCCACTCAGCTTGCAGGCCGCTTCCCTGCCTTGAAAGCATGGCTCTGGCCCTGAGGGCCACAGACCTACTGGGCTTCAAGCTCAAGGCTCTGCCTGGGCCTGCTGCTTCGGCCAGGGGCTCATTTTTTCCTGGAAAGACAAAGCCATGGCCTCACCCCACGCCTGCACTTTGCCACGGCAGGCAGCCCAGATGTAGGAAAGGCTCTGTGGAGTCAGAAGTGCCGAGACAGGCAGATGGCACCAGAGGGTTTGGGGGCCAGGGCGCAACTGGGCTAGACCCTCCTCCCGGGAGTCGGGGAGGCCCGGCCTTCCTAGTGCCCAGGCCACGGCTCCGGGGAGAAACCCGCCATGGAGGGCACGCGGGAGGCCCTCTGCCTGAGGTGCCAGGTGTCACGCCAGGGCCACTGCAAGCCTGGCTCGGCTTGCCTGCTTTCTCCAAAGGAGGCTGGCCGACCAGCCGAACCTGGCACCTGGGCCAGGCCCCTTCCAAGGGGACGAGTTGCAGAGGATAGAGCCCTGGGGGCGGCTGCCAAGTCTCCTGGGGCGTGTGCTGGGCCCCCGTCAGAGGAGGAAGCAGCCTGGTAAACGGTGTGCCAGGCCTGAGATACGGAGGCCTCCCACAGCCGGGTCCCTGTCCTGCCCAGGCCCCCCGAGGGAGGACGATGGTCGGGCAGTGGCGAGCGGGGTGGGGCTGGCGCCGAGCCTGCCCTTGGATGCCCCGGGGAAGGGCGCCGGGGGATGGGCTGCCCCTGGCCAGGTCTGAGGGACCGACCCAGCTCGGGGCTGTCGGGGGCAGAGAGAGAACCCCCCTCCGCCCTTTCCCTTCAGGTTCTTAGGGCTGGCCAAATCCTTCCCAAGACAGCTTGTCTGGAGAAAATCAGACCCAGCTGAAGAACATGTGTCCATGGGGGAAACCCGGGAAACTGAGTCTCCCCACACAATAGCAGAGATTCTCATCTTGCATCCTCTCCTGAGCTAATGACAAAGGTGGATGTCCCGGGTGGGTGGGCCTGTGGAATGGGAGAGGGGAGGAAGTCTATTGTCATGCAGAGGGACATGGAAAGACTTGTCTGAAGCTTATCCCCTGCACTGGGGTCAGGTCGGGAAGGGACGGCACAGAGGTGAGCAGGAACCAACCGGCCTCTCTGTGGTGGGGCTGGCCCCGGGGCAGGCGTGGGGGTGATGGCTGGAAGTGGGATGGCGCGTGAGTTGGCACCAGCCAGCAGTGGAGGCAGAGACTCAGAGGTCAGGGATCTCTCTCTCTGTCTCTGTCTCTGTCTCTCTCCCTCAGGGAGCTGAGGAGAGTAAGGTGGCGCCCCCTGCCCACCTCGCCTACCTCTCCATGGGCCCTTCTTTCTCTGGCCGCTCCGGGAGCCCTGCGGGCTTGGGTTCAACCCCCCACACACCGCACAGGCCAAGGGCGCATGCGCGACCGCCGGGGCCTAGGGCTGGCCTCGGGGGGCGGGGTGTTCCTCAGTGAAGGCCCCGCCCTCCCTCCAGGCTCTGACCCAGCTGCAGCTCTTCCATCGCCGCCCTTCTGGACTCGGCTTCAGCTGTCTCCCTCCCCTCCCCCACTCCCACTCAGCTTGCAGGCCGCTTCCCTGCCTTGAAAGCATGGCTCTGGCCCTGAGGGCCACAGACCTACTGGGCTTCAAGCTCAAGGCTCTGCCTGGGCCTGCTGCTTCGGCCAGGGGCTCATTTTTTCCTGGAAAGACAAAGCCATGGCCTCACCCCACGCCTGCACTTTGCCACGGCAGGCAGCCCAGATGTAGGAAAGGCTCTGTGGAGTCAGAAGTGCCGAGACAGGCAGATGGCACCAGAGGGTTTGGGGGCCAGGGCGGAACTGGGCTAGCCCCTCCTCCCGGGAGTCGGGGAGGCCCGGCCTTCCTAGTGCCCAGGCCACGGCTCCGGGGAGAAACCCGCCATGGAGGGCACGCGGGAGGCCCTCTGCCTGAGGTGGCAGGTGTCACGCCAGGGCCACTGCAAGCCTGGCTCGGCTTGCCTGCTTTCTCCAAAGGAGGCTGGCCGACCAGCCGAACCTGGCACCTGGGCCAGGCCCCTTCCAAGGGGACGAGTTGCAGAGGATAGAGCCCTGGGGGCGGCTGCCAAGTCTCCTGGGGCGTGTGCTGGGCCCCCGTCAGAGGAGGAAGCAGCCTGGTAAACGGTGTGCCAGGCCTGAGATCTGGAGGCCTCCCACAGCCGGGTCCCTGTCCTGCCCAGGCCCCCCGAGGGAGGACGATGGTCGGGCAGTGGCGAGCGGGGTGGGGCTGGCGCCGAGCCTGCCCTTGGATGCCCCGGGGAAGGGCGCCGGGGGATGGGCTGCCCCTGGCCAGGTCTGAGGGACCGACCCAGCTCGGGGCTGTCGGGGGCAGAGAGAGAACCCCCCTCCGCCCTTTCCCTTCAGGTTCTTAGGGCTGGCCAAATCCTTCCCAAGACAGCTTGTCTGGAGAAAATCAGACCCAGCTGAAGAACATGTGTCCATGGGGGAAACCCGGGAAACTGAGTCTCCCCACACAATAGCAGAGATTCTCATCTTGCATCCTCTCCTGAGCTAATGACAAAGGTGGATGTCCCGGGTGGGTGGGCCTGTGGAATGGGAGAGGGGACGAAGTCTATTGTCATGCAGAGGGACATGGAAAGACTTGTCTGAAGCTTATCCCCTGCACTGGGGTCAGGTCGGGAAGGGACGGCACAGAGGTGAGCAGGAACCAACCGGCCTCTCTGTGGTGGGGCTGGCCCCGGGGCAGGCGTGGGGGTGATGGCTGGAAGTGGGATGGCGCGTGAGTTGGCACCAGCCAGCGGTGGAGGCAGAGACTCAGAGGTCAGGGATCTCTCTCTCTGTCTCTGTCTCTCTCTCTCTCCCTCAGGGAGCTGAGGAGAGTAAGGTGGCGCCCCCTGCCCACCTCGCCTACCTCTCCATGGGCCCTTCTTTCTCTGGCCGCTCCGGGAGCCCTGCGGGCTTGGGTTCAACCCCCCACACACCGCACAGGCCAAGGGCGCATGCGCGACCGCCGGGGCCTAGGGCTGGCCTCGGGGGGGGGGGGGTCCTCAGTGAAGGCCCCGCCCTCCCTCCAGGCTCTGACCCAGCTGCAGCTCTTCCATCGCCGCCCTTCTGGACTCGGCTTCAGCTGTCTCCCTCCCCTCCCCCACTCCCACTCAGCTTGCAGGCCGCTTCCCTGCCTTGAAAGCATGGCTCTGGCCCTGAGGGCCACAGACCTACTGGGCTTCAAGCTCAAGGCTCTGCCTGGGCCTGCTGCTTCGGCCAGGGGCTCATTTTTTCCTGGAAAGACAAAGCCATGGCCTCACCCCACGCCTGCACTTTGCCACGGCAGGCAGCCCAGATGTAGGAAAGGCTCTGTGGAGTCAGAAGTGCCGAGACAGGCAGATGGCACCAGAGGGTTTGGGGGCCAGGGCGCAAGTGGGCTAGCCCCTCCTCCCGGGAGTCGGGGAGGCCCGGCCTTCCTAGTGCCCAGGCCACGGCTCCGGGGAGAAACCCGCCATGGAGGGCACGCGGGAGGCCCTCTGCCTGAGGTGGCAGGTGTCACGCCAGGGCCACTGCAAGCCTGGCTCGGCTTGCCTGCTTTCTCCAAAGGAGGCTGGCCGACCAGCCGAACCTGGCACCTGGGCCAGGCCCCTTCCAAGGGGACGAGTTGCAGAGGATAGAGCCCTGGGGGCGGCTGCCAAGTCTCCTGGGGCGTGTGCTGGGCCCCCGTCAGAGGAGGAAGCAGCCTGGTAAACGGTGTGCCAGGCCTGAGATCTGGAGGCCTCCCACAGCCGGGTCCCTGTCCTGCCCAGGCCCCCCGAGGGAGGACGATGGTCGGGCAGTGGCGAGCGGGGTGGGGCTGGCGCCGAGCCTGCCCTTGGATGCCCCGGGGAAGGGCGCCGGGGGATGGGCTGCCCCTGGCCAGGTCTGAGGGACCGACCCAGCTCGGGGCTGTCGGGGGCAGAGAGAGAACCCCCCTCCGCCCTTTCCCTTCAGGTTCTTAGGGCTGGCCAAATCCTTCCCAAGACAGCTTGTCTGGAGAAAATCAGACCCAGCTGAAGAACATGTGTCCATGGGGGAAACCCGGGAAACTGAGTCTCCCCACACAATAGCAGAGATTCTCATCTTGCATCCTCTCCTGAGCTAATGACAAAGGTGGATGTCCCGGGTGGGTGGGCCTGTGGAATGGGAGAGGGGAGGAAGTCTATTGTCATGCAGAGGGACATGGAAAGACTTGTCTGAAGCTTATCCCCTGCACTGGGGTCAGGTCGGGAAGGGACGGCACAGAGGTGAGCAGGAACCAACCGGCCTCTCTGTGGTGGGGCTGGCCCCGGGGCAGGCGTGGGGGTGATGGCTGGAAGTGGGATGGCGCGTGAGTTGGCACCAGCCAGCGGTGGAGGCAGAGACTCAGAGGTCAGGGATCTCTCTCTCTGTCTCTGTCTCTGTCTCTCTCCCTCAGGGAGCTGAGGAGAGTAAGGTGGCGCCCCCTGCCCACCTCGCCTACCTCTCCATGGGCCCTTCTTTCTCTGGCCGCTCCGGGAGCCCTGCGGGCTTGGGTTCAAGCCCCCACACACCGCACAGGCCAAGGGCGCATGCGCGACCGCCGGGGCCTAGGGCTGGCCTGGGGGGGGGGGTCCTCAGTGAAGGCCCCGCCCTCCCTCCAGGCTCTGACCCAGCTGCAGCTCTTCCATCGCCGCCCTTCTGGACTCGGCTTCAGCTGTCTCCCTCCCCTCCCCCACTCCCACTCAGCTTGCAGGCCGCTTCCCTGCCTTGAAAGCATGGCTCTGGCCCTGAGGGCCACAGACCTACTGGGCTTCAAGCTCAAGGCTCTGCCTGGGCCTGCTGCTTCGGCCAGGGGCTCATTTTTTCCTGGAAAGACAAAGCCATGGCCTCACCCCACGCCTGCACTTTGCCACGGCAGGCAGCCCAGATGTAGGAAAGGCTCTGTGGAGTCAGAAGTGCCGAGACAGGCAGATGGCACCAGAGGGTTTGGGGGCCAGGGCGGAACTGGGCTAGCCCCTCCTCCCGGGAGTCGGGGAGGCCCGGCCTTCCTAGTGCCCAGGCCACGGCTCCGGGGAGAAACCCGCCATGGAGGGCACGCGGGAGGCCCTCTGCCTGAGGTGGCAGGTGTCACGCCAGGGCCACTGCAAGCCTGGCTCGGCTTGCCTGCTTTCTCCAAAGGAGGCTGGCCGACCAGCCGAACCTGGCACCTGGGCCAGGCCCCTTCCAAGGGGACGAGTTGCAGAGGATAGAGCCCTGGGGGCGGCTGCCAAGTCTCCTGGGGCGTGTGCTGGGCCCCCGTCAGAGGAGGAAGCAGCCTGGTAAACGGTGTGCCAGGCCTGAGATCTGGAGGCCTCCCACAGCCGGGTCCCTGTCCTGCCCAGGCCCCCCGAGGGAGGACGATGGTCGGGCAGTGGCGAGCGGGGTGGGGCTGGCGCCGAGCCTGCCCTTGGATGCCCCGGGGAAGGGCGCCGGTGGATGGGCTGCCCCTGGCCAGGTCTGAGGGACCGACCCAGCTCGGGGCTGTCGGGGGCAGAGAGAGAACCCCCCTCCGCCCTTTCCCTTCAGGTTCTTAGGGCTGGCCAAATCCTTCCCAAGACAGCTTGTCTGGAGAAAATCAGACCCAGCTGAAGAACATGTGTCCATGGGGGAAACCCGGGAAACTGAGTCTCCCCACACAATAGCAGAGATTCTCATCTTGCATCCTCTCCTGAGCTAATGACAAAGGTGGATGTCCCGGGTGGGTGGGCCTGTGGAATGGGAGAGGGGACGAAGTCTATTGTCATGCAGAGGGACATGGAAAGACTTGTCTGAAGCTTATCCCCTGCACTGGGGTCAGGTCGGGAAGGGACGGCACAGAGGTGAGCAGGAACCAACCGGCCTCTCTGTGGTGGGGCTGGCCCCGGGGCAGGCGTGGGGGTGATGGCTGGAAGTGGGATGGCGCGTGAGTTGGCACCAGCCAGCGGTGGAGGCAGAGACTCAGAGGTCAGGGATCTCTCTCTCTGTCTCTGTCTCTCTCTCTCTCCCTCAGGGAGCTGAGGAGAGTAAGGTGGCGCCCCCTGCCCACCTCGCCTACCTCTCCATGGGCCCTTCTTTCTCTGGCCGCTCCGGGAGCCCTGCGGGCTTGGGTTCAACCCCCCACACACCGCACAGGCCAAGGGCGCATGCGCGACCGCCGGGGCCTAGGGCTGGCCTCGGGGGGGGGGGGTCCTCAGTGAAGGCCCCGCCCTCCCTCCAGGCTCTGACCCAGCTGCAGCTCTTCCATCGCCGCCCTTCTGGACTCGGCTTCAGCTGTCTCCCTCCCCTCCCCCACTCCCACTCAGCTTGCAGGCCGCTTCCCTGCCTTGAAAGCATGGCTCTGGCCCTGAGGGCCACAGACCTACTGGGCTTCAAGCTCAAGGCTCTGCCTGGGCCTGCTGCTTCGGCCAGGGGCTCATTTTTTCCTGGAAAGACAAAGCCATGGCCTCACCCCACGCCTGCACTTTGCCACGGCAGGCAGCCCAGATGTAGGAAAGGCTCTGTGGAGTCAGAAGTGCCGAGACAGGCAGATGGCACCAGAGGGTTTGGGGGCCAGGGCGCAAGTGGGCTAGCCCCTCCTCCCGGGAGTCGGGGAGGCCCGGCCTTCCTAGTGCCCAGGCCACGGCTCCGGGGAGAAACCCGCCATGGAGGGCACGCGGGAGGCCCTCTGCCTGAGGTGGCAGGTGTCACGCCAGGGCCACTGCAAGCCTGGCTCGGCTTGCCTGCTTTCTCCAAAGGAGGCTGGCCGACCAGCCGAACCTGGCACCTGGGCCAGGCCCCTTCCAAGGGGACGAGTTGCAGAGGATAGAGCCCTGGGGGCGGCTGCCAAGTCTCCTGGGGCGTGTGCTGGGCCCCCGTCAGAGGAGGAAGCAGCCTGGTAAACGGTGTGCCAGGCCTGAGATCTGGAGGCCTCCCACACCCGGGTCCCTGTCCTGCCCAGGCCCCCCGAGGGAGGACGATGGTCGGGCAGTGGCGAGCGGGGTGGGGCTGGCGCCGAGCCTGCCCTTGGATGCCCCGGGGAAGGGCGCCGGGGGATGGGCTGCCCCTGGCCAGGTCTGAGGGACCGACCCAGCTCGGGGCTGTCGGGGGCAGAGAGAGAACCCCCCTCCGCCCTTTCCCTTCAGGTTCTTAGGGCTGGCCAAATCCTTCCCAAGACAGCTTGTCTGGAGAAAATCAGACCCAGCTGAAGAACATGTGTCCATGGGGGAAACCCGGGAAACTGAGTCTCCCCACACAATAGCAGAGATTCTCATCTTGCATCCTCTCCTGAGCTAATGACAAAGGTGGATGTCCCGGGTGGGTGGGCCTGTGGAATGGGAGAGGGGAGGAAGTCTATTGTCATGCAGAGGGACATGGAAAGACTTGTCTGAAGCTTATCCCCTGCACTGGGGTCAGGTCGGGAAGGGACGGCACAGAGGTGAGCAGGAACCAACCGGCCTCTCTGTGGTGGGGCTGGCCCCGGGGCAGGCGTGGGGGTGATGGCTGGAAGTGGGATGGCGCGTGAGTTGGCACCAGCCAGCGGTGGAGGCAGAGACTCAGAGGTCAGGGATCTCTCTCTCTGTCTCTGTCTCTGTCTCTCTCCCTCAGGGAGCTGAGGAGAGTAAGGTGGCGCCCCCTGCCCACCTCGCCTACCTCTCCATGGGCCCTTCTTTCTCTGGCCGCTCCGGGAGCCCTGCGGGCTTGGGTTCAAGCCCCCACACACCGCACAGGCCAAGGGCGCATGCGCGACCGCCGGGGCCTAGGGCTGGCCTGGGGGGGGGGGTCCTCAGTGAAGGCCCCGCCCTCCCTCCAGGCTCTGACCCAGCTGCAGCTCTTCCATCGCCGCCCTTCTGGACTCGGCTTCAGCTGTCTCCCTCCCCTCCCCCACTCCCACTCAGCTTGCAGGCCGCTTCCCTGCCTTGAAAGCATGGCTCTGGCCCTGAGGGCCACAGACCTACTGGGCTTCAAGCTCAAGGCTCTGCCTGGGCCTGCTGCTTCGGCCAGGGGCTCATTTTTTCCTGGAAAGACAAAGCCATGGCCTCACCCCACGCCTGCACTTTGCCACGGCAGGCAGCCCAGATGTAGGAAAGGCTCTGTGGAGTCAGAAGTGCCGAGACAGGCAGATGGCACCAGAGGGTTTGGGGGCCAGGGCGGAACTGGGCTAGCCCCTCCTCCCGGGAGTCGGGGAGGCCCGGCCTTCCTAGTGCCCAGGCCACGGCTCCGGGGAGAAACCCGCCATGGAGGGCACGCGGGAGGCCCTCTGCCTGAGGTGGCAGGTGTCACGCCAGGGCCACTGCAAGCCTGGCTCGGCTTGCCTGCTTTCTCCAAAGGAGGCTGGCCGACCAGCCGAACCTGGCACCTGGGCCAGGCCCCTTCCAAGGGGACGAGTTGCAGAGGATAGAGCCCTGGGGGCGGCTGCCAAGTCTCCTGGGGCGTGTGCTGGGCCCCCGTCAGAGGAGGAAGCAGCCTGGTAAACGGTGTGCCAGGCCTGAGATCTGGAGGCCTCCCACAGCCGGGTCCCTGTCCTGCCCAGGCCCCCCGAGGGAGGACGATGGTCGGGCAGTGGCGAGCGGGGTGGGGCTGGCGCCGAGCCTGCCCTTGGATGCCCCGGGGAAGGGCGCCGGGGGATGGGCTGCCCCTGGCCAGGTCTGAGGGACCGACCCAGCTCGGGGCTGTCGGGGGCAGAGAGAGAACCCCCCTCCGCCCTTTCCCTTCAGGTTCTTAGGGCTGGCCAAATCCTTCCCAAGACAGCTTGTCTGGAGAAAATCAGACCCAGCTGAAGAACATGTGTCCATGGGGGAAACCCGGGAAACTGAGTCTCCCCACACAATAGCAGAGATTCTCATCTTGCATCCTCTCCTGAGCTAATGACAAAGGTGGATGTCCCGGGTGGGTGGGCCTGTGGAATGGGAGAGGGGACGAAGTCTATTGTCATGCAGAGGGACATGGAAAGACTTGTCTGAAGCTTATCCCCTGCACTGGGGTCAGGTCGGGAAGGGACGGCACAGAGGTGAGCAGGAACCAACCGGCCTCTCTGTGGTGGGGCTGGCCCCGGGGCAGGCGTGGGGGTGATGGCTGGAAGTGGGATGGCGCGTGAGTTGGCACCAGCCAGCGGTGGAGGCAGAGACTCAGAGGTCAGGGATCTCTCTCTCTGTCTCTGTCTCTCTCTCTCTCCCTCAGGGAGCTGAGGAGAGTAAGGTGGCGCCCCCTGCCCACCTCGCCTACCTCTCCATGGGCCCTTCTTTCTCTGGCCGCTCCGGGAGCCCTGCGGGCTTGGGTTCAACCCCCCACACACCGCACAGGCCAAGGGCGCATGCGCGACCGCCGGGGCCTAGGGCTGGCCTCGGGGGGGGGGGGTCCTCAGTGAAGGCCCCGCCCTCCCTCCAGGCTCTGACCCAGCTGCAGCTCTTCCATCGCCGCCCTTCTGGACTCGGCTTCAGCTGTCTCCCTCCCCTCCCCCACTCCCACTCAGCTTGCAGGCCGCTTCCCTGCCTTGAAAGCATGGCTCTGGCCCTGAGGGCCACAGACCTACTGGGCTTCAAGCTCAAGGCTCTGCCTGGGCCTGCTGCTTCGGCCAGGGGCTCATTTTTTCCTGGAAAGACAAAGCCATGGCCTCACCCCACGCCTGCACTTTGCCACGGCAGGCAGCCCAGATGTAGGAAAGGCTCTGTGGAGTCAGAAGTGCCGAGACAGGCAGATGGCACCAGAGGGTTTGGGGGCCAGGGCGCAAGTGGGCTAGCCCCTCCTCCCGGGAGTCGGGGAGGCCCGGCCTTCCTAGTGCCCAGGCCACGGCTCCGGGGAGAAACCCGCCATGGAGGGCACGCGGGAGGCCCTCTGCCTGAGGTGGCAGGTGTCACGCCAGGGCCACTGCAAGCCTGGCTCGGCTTGCCTGCTTTCTCCAAAGGAGGCTGGCCGACCAGCCGAACCTGGCACCTGGGCCAGGCCCCTTCCAAGGGGACGAGTTGCAGAGGATAGAGCCCTGGGGGCGGCTGCCAAGTCTCCTGGGGCGTGTGCTGGGCCCCCGTCAGAGGAGGAAGCAGCCTGGTAAACGGTGTGCCAGGCCTGAGATCTGGAGGCCTCCCACACCCGGGTCCCTGTCCTGCCCAGGCCCCCCGAGGGAGGACGATGGTCGGGCAGTGGCGAGCGGGGTGGGGCTGGCGCCGAGCCTGCCCTTGGATGCCCCGGGGAAGGGCGCCGGGGGATGGGCTGCCCCTGGCCAGGTCTGAGGGACCGACCCAGCTCGGGGCTGTCGGGGGCAGAGAGAGAACCCCCCTCCGCCCTTTCCCTTCAGGTTCTTAGGGCTGGCCAAATCCTTCCCAAGACAGCTTGTCTGGAGAAAATCAGACCCAGCTGAAGAACATGTGTCCATGGGGGAAACCCGGGAAACTGAGTCTCCCCACACAATAGCAGAGATTCTCATCTTGCATCCTCTCCTGAGCTAATGACAAAGGTGGATGTCCCGGGTGGGTGGGCCTGTGGAATGGGAGAGGGGAGGAAGTCTATTGTCATGCAGAGGGACATGGAAAGACTTGTCTGAAGCTTATCCCCTGCACTGGGGTCAGGTCGGGAAGGGACGGCACAGAGGTGAGCAGGAACCAACCGGCCTCTCTGTGGTGGGGCTGGCCCCGGGGCAGGCGTGGGGGTGATGGCTGGAAGTGGGATGGCGCGTGAGTTGGCACCAGCCAGCGGTGGAGGCAGAGACTCAGAGGTCAGGGATCTCTCTCTCTGTCTCTGTCTCTCTCTCTCTCCCTCAGGGAGCTGAGGAGAGTAAGGTGGCGCCCCCTGCCCACCTCGCCTACCTCTCCATGGGCCCTTCTTTCTCTGGCCGCTCCGGGAGCCCTGCGGGCTTGGGTTCAAGCCCCCACACACCGCACAGGCCAAGGGCGCATGCGCGACCGCCGGGGCCTAGGGCTGGCCTGGGGGGGGGGGTCCTCAGTGAAGGCCCCGCCCTCCCTCCAGGCTCTGACCCAGCTGCAGCTCTTCCATCGCCGCCCTTCTGGACTCGGCTTCAGCTGTCTCCCTCCCCTCCCCCACTCCCACTCAGCTTGCAGGCCGCTTCCCTGCCTTGAAAGCATGGCTCTGGCCCTGAGGGCCACAGACCTACTGGGCTTCAAGCTCAAGGCTCTGCCTGGGCCTGCTGCTTCGGCCAGGGGCTCATTTTTTCCTGGAAAGACAAAGCCATGGCCTCACCCCACGCCTGCACTTTGCCACGGCAGGCAGCCCAGATGTAGGAAAGGCTCTGTGGAGTCAGAAGTGCCGAGACAGGCAGATGGCACCAGAGGGTTTGGGGGCCAGGGCGCAAGTGGGCTAGCCCCTCCTCCCGGGAGTCGGGGAGGCCCGGCCTTCCTAGTGCCCAGGCCACGGCTCCGGGGAGAAACCCGCCATGGAGGGCACGCGGGAGGCCCTCTGCCTGAGGTGGCAGGTGTCACGCCAGGGCCACTGCAAGCCTGGCTCGGCTTGCCTGCTTTCTCCAAAGGAGGCTGGCCGACCAGCCGAACCTGGCACCTGGGCCAGGCCCCTTCCAAGGGGACGAGTTGCAGAGGATAGAGCCCTGGGGGCGGCTGCCAAGTCTCCTGGGGCGTGTGCTGGGCCCCCGTCAGAGGAGGAAGCAGCCTGGTAAACGGTGTGCCAGGCCTGAGATCTGGAGGCCTCCCACACCCGGGTCCCTGTCCTGCCCAGGCCCCCCGAGGGAGGACGATGGTCGGGCAGTGGCGAGCGGGGTGGGGCTGGCGCCGAGCCTGCCCTTGGATGCCCCGGGGAAGGGCGCCGGGGGATGGGCTGCCCCTGGCCAGGTCTGAGGGACCGACCCAGCTTGGGGCTGTCGGGGGCAGAGAGAGAACCCCCCTCCGCCCTTTCCCTTCAGGTTCTTAGGGCTGGCCAAATCCTTCCCAAGACAGCTTGTCTGGAGAAAATCAGACCCAGCTGAAGAACATGTGTCCATGGGGGAATCCCGGGAAACTGAGTCTCCCCACACAATAGCAGAGATTCTCATCTTGCATCCTCTCCTGAGCTAATGACAAAGGTGGATGTCCCGGGTGGGTGGGCCTGTGGAATGGGAGAGGGGAGGAAGTCTATTGTCATGCAGAGGGACATGGAAAGACTTGTCTGAAGCTTATCCCCTGCACTGGGGTCAGGTCGGGAAGGGACGGCACAGAGGTGAGCAGGAACCAACCGGCCTCTCTGTGGTGGGGCTGGCCCCGGGGCAGGCGTGGGGGTGATGGCTGGAAGTGGGATGGCGCGTGAGTTGGCACCAGCCAGCGGTGGAGGCAGAGACTCAGAGGTCAGGGATCTCTCTCTCTGTCTCTGTCTCTGTCTCTCTCCCTCAGGGAGCTGAGGAGAGTAAGGTGGCGCCCCCTGCCCACCTCGCCTACCTCTCCATGGGCCCTTCTTTCTCTGGCCGCTCCGGGAGCCCTGCGGGCTTGGGTTCAAGCCCCCACACACCGCACAGGCCAAGGGCGCATGCGCGACCGCCGGGGCCTAGGGCTGGCCTCGGGGGGGGGGGGTCCTCAGTGAAGGCCCCGCCCTCCCTCCAGGCTCTGACCCAGCTGCAGCTCTTCCATCGCCGCCCTTCTGGACTCGGCTTCAGCTGTCTCCCTCCCCTCCCCCACTCCCACTCAGCTTGCAGGCCGCTTCCCTGCCTTGAAAGCATGGCTCTGGCCCTGAGGGCCACAGACCTACTGGGCTTCAAGCTCAAGGCTCTGCCTGGGCCTGCTGCTTCGGCCAGGGGCTCATTTTTTCCTGGAAAGACAAAGCCATGGCCTCACCCCACGCCTGCACTTTGCCACGGCAGGCAGCCCAGATGTAGGAAAGGCTCTGTGGAGTCAGAAGTGCCGAGACAGGCAGATGGCACCAGAGGGTTTGGGGGCCAGGGCGCAAGTGGGCTAGCCCCTCCTCCCGGGAGTCGGGGAGGCCCGGCCTTCCTAGTGCCCAGGCCACGGCTCCGGGGAGAAACCCGCCATGGAGGGCACGCGGGAGGCCCTCTGCCTGAGGTGGCAGGTGTCACGCCAGGGCCACTGCAAGCCTGGCTCGGCTTGCCTGCTTTCTCCAAAGGAGGCTGGCCGACCAGCCGAACCTGGCACCTGGGCCAGGCCCCTTCCAAGGGGACGAGTTGCAGAGGATAGAGCCCTGGGGGCGGCTGCCAAGTCTCCTGGGGCGTGTGCTGGGCCCCCGTCAGAGGAGGAAGCAGCCTGGTAAACGGTGTGCCAGGCCTGAGATCCGGAGGCCTCCCACAGCCGGGTCCCTGTCCTGCCCAGGCCCCCCGAGGGAGGACGATGGTCGGGCAGTGGCGAGCGGGGTGGGGCTGGCGCCGAGCCTGCCCTTGGATGCCCCGGGGAAGGGCGCCGGGGGATGGGCTGCCCCTGGCCAGGTCTGAGGGACCGACCCAGCTCGGGGCTGTCGGGGGCAGAGAGAGAACCCCCCTCCGCCCTTTCCCTTCAGGTTCTTAGGGCTGGCCAAATCCTTCCCAAGACAGCTTGTCTGGAGAAAATCAGACCCAGCTGAAGAACATGTGTCCATGGGGGAAACCCGGGAAACTGAGTCTCCCCACACAATAGCAGAGATTCTCATCTTGCATCCTCTCCTGAGCTAATGACAAAGGTGGATGTCCCGGGTGGGTGGGCCTGTGGAATGGGAGAGGGGAGGAAGTCTATTGTCATGCAGAGGGACATGGAAAGACTTGTCTGAAGCTTATCCCCTGCACTGGGGTCAGGTCGGGAAGGGACGGCACAGAGGTGAGCAGGAACCAACCGGCCTCTCTGTGGTGGGGCTGGCCCCGGGGCAGGCGTGGGGGTGATGGCTGGAAGTGGGATGGCGCGTGAGTTGGCACCAGCCAGCGGTGGAGGCAGAGACTCAGAGGTCAGGGATCTCTCTCTCTGTCTCTGTCTCTGTCTCTCTCCCTCAGGGAGCTGAGGAGAGTAAGGTGGCGCCCCCTGCCCACCTCGCCTACCTCTCCATGGGCCCTTCTTTCTCTGGCCGCTCCGGGAGCCCTGCGGGCTTGGGTTCAAGCCCCCACACACCGCACAGGCCAAGGGCGCATGCGCGACCGCCGGGGCCTAGGGCTGGCCTCGGGGGGGGGGGGGTCCTCAGTGAAGGCCACGCCCTCCCTCCAGGCTCTGACCCAGCTGCAGCTCTTCCATCGCCGCCCTTCTGGACTCGGCTTCAGCTGTCTCCCTCCCCTCCCCCACTCCCACTCAGCTTGCAGGCCGCTTCCCTGCCTTGAAAGCATGGCTCTGGCCCTGAGGGCCACAGACCTACTGGGCTTCAAGCTCAAGGCTCTGCCTGGGCCTGCTGCTTCGGCCAGGGGCTCATTTTTTCCTGGAAAGACAAAGCCATGGCCTCACCCACGCCTGCACTTTGCCACGGCAGGCAGCCCAGATGTAGGAAAGGCTCTGTGGAGTCAGAAGTGCCGAGACAGGCAGATGGCACCAGATGGTTTGGGGGCCAGGGCGCAAGTGGGCTAGCCCCTCCTCCCGGGAGTCGGGGAGGCCCGGCCTTCCTAGTGCCCAGGCCACGGCTCCGGGGAGAAACCCGCCATGGAGGGCACGCGGGAGGCCCTCTGCCTGAGGTGGCAGGTGTCACGCCAGGGCCACTGCAAGCCTGGCTCGGCTTGCCTGCTTTCTCCAAAGGAGGCTGGCCGACCAGCCGAACCTGGCACCTGGGCCAGGCCCCTTCCAAGGGGACGAGTTGCAGAGGATAGAGCCCTGGGGGCGGCTGCCAAGTCTCCTGGGGCGTGTGCTGGGCCCCCGTCAGAGGAGGAAGCAGCCTGGTAAACGGTGTGCCAGGCCTGAGATCTGGAGGCCTCCCACAGCCGGGTCCCTGTCCTGCCCAGGCCCCCCGAGGGAGGACGATGGTCGGGCAGTGGCGAGCGGGGTGGGGCTGGCGCCGAGCCTGCCCTTGGATGCCCCGGGGAAGGGCGCCGGGGGATGGGCTGCCCCTGGCCAGGTCTGAGGGACCGACCCAGCTCGGGGCTGTCGGGGGCAGAGAGAGAACCCCCCTCCGCCCTTTCCCTTCAGCTTCTTAGGGCTGGCCAAATCCTTCCCAAGACAGCTTGTCTGGAGAAAATCAGACCCAGCTGAAGAACATGTGTCCATGGGGGAAACCCGGGAAACTGAGTCTCCCCACACAATAGCAGAGATTCTCATCTTGCATCCTCTCCTGAGCTAATGACAAAGGTGGATGTCCCGGGTGGGTGGGCCTGTGGAATGGGAGAGGGGAGGAAGTCTATTGTCATGCAGAGGGACATGGAAAGACTTGTCTGAAGCTTATCCCCTGCACTGGGGTCAGGTCGGGAAGGGACGGCACAGAGGTGAGCAGGAACCAACCGGCCTCTCTGTGGTGGGGCTGGCCCCGGGGCAGGCGTGGGGGTGATGGCTGGAAGTGGGATGGCGCGTGAGTTGGCACCAGCCAGCGGTGGAGGCAGAGACTCAGAGGTCAGGGATCTCTCTCTCTGTCTCTGTCTCTCTCTCTCTCCCTCAGGGAGCTGAGGAGAGTAAGGTGGCGCCCCCAGCCCACCTCGCCTACCTCTCCATGGGCCATTCTTTCTCTGGCCGCTCCGGGAGCCCTGCGGGCTTGGGTTCAAGCCCCCACACACCGCACAGGCCAAGGGCGCATGCGCGACCGCCGGGGCCTAGGGCTGGCCTCGGGGGGGGGGCGGGGGGTCCTCAGTGAAGGCCCCGCCCTCCCTCGAGGATCTGACCCAGCTGCAGCTCTTCCATCGCCACCCTTCTGGACTGGGCTTCAGCTGTCTCCCTCCCCTCCCCCACTCCCACTCAGCTTGCAGGCCGCTTCCCTGCCTTGAAAGCATTGCTCTGGCCCTGAGGGCCACAGACCTACTGGGCTTCAAGCTCAAGGCTCTGCCTGGGCCTGCTGCTTCGGCCAGGGGCTCATTTTTTCCTGGAAAGACAAAGCCATGGCCTCACCCCACGCCTGCACTTTGCCACGGCAGGCAGCCCAGATGTAGGAAAGGCTCTGTGGACTCAGAAGTGCCGAGACAGGCAGATGGCACCAGAGGGTTTGGCGGCCAGGGCGCAACTGGGCTAGCCCCTCCTCCCGGGAGTCGGGGAGGCCCGGCCTTCCTAGTGCCCAGGCCACGGCTCCGGGGAGAAACCCGCCATGGAGGGCACGCGGGAGGCCCTCTGCCTGAGGTGGCAGGTGTCACGCCAGGGCCACTGCAAGCCTGGCTCGGCTTGCCTGCTTTCTCCAAAGGAGGCTGGCCGACCAGCCGAACCTGGCACCTGGGCCAGGCCCCTTCCAAGGGGACGAGTTCCAGAGGATAGAGCCCTGGGGGCGGCTGCCAAGTCTCCTGGGGCGTGTGCTGGGCCCCCGTCAGAGGAGGAAGCAGCCTGGTAAACGGTGTGCCAGGCCTGAGATCTGGAGGCCTCCCACAGCCGGGTCCCTGTCCTGCCCAGGCCCCCCGAGGGAGGACGATGGTCGGGCAGTGGCGAGCGGGGTGGGGCTGGCGCCGAGCCTGCCCTTGGATGCCCCGGGGAAGGGCGCCGGGGGATGGGCTGCCCCTGGCCAGGTCTGAGGGACCGACCCAGCTCGGGGCTGTCGGGGGCAGAGAGAGAACCCCCCTCCGCCCTTTCCCTTCAGCTTCTTAGGGCTGGCCAAATCCTTCCCAAGACAGCTTGTCTGGAGAAAATCAGACCCAGCTGAAGAACATGTGTCCATGGGGGAAACCCGGGAAACTGAGTCTCCCCACACAATAGCAGAGATTCTCATCTTGCATCCTCTCCTGAGCTAATGACAAAGGTGGATGTCCCGGGTGGGTGGGCCTGTGGAATGGGAGAGGGGAGGAAGTCTATTGTCATGCAGAGGGACATGGAAAGACTTGTCTGAAGCTTATCCCCTGCACTGGGGTCAGGTCGGGAAGGGACGGCACAGAGGTGAGCAGGAACCAACCGGCCTCTCTGTGGTGGGGCTGGCCCCGGGGCAGGCGTGGGGGTGATGGCTGGAAGTGGGATGGCGCGTGAGTTGGCACCAGCCAGCGGTGGAGGCAGAGACTCAGAGGTCAGGGATCTCTCTCTCTGTCTCTGTCTCTCTCTCTCTCCCTCAGGGAGCTGAGGAGAGTAAGGTGGCGCCCCCTGCCCACCTCGCCTACCTCTCCATGGGCCCTTCTTTCTCTGGCCGCTCCGGGAGCCCTGCGGGCTTGGGTTCAAGCCCCCACACACCGCACAGGCCAAGGGCGCATGCGCGACCGCCGGGGCCTAGGGCTGGCCTGGGGGGGTGTCCTCAGTGAAGGCCCCGCCCTCCCTCGAGGCTCTGACCCAGCTGCAGCTCTTCCATCGCCGCCCTTCTGGACTGGGCTTCAGCTGTCTCCCTCCCCTCCCCCACTCCCACTCAGCTTGCAGGCCGCTTCCCTGCCTTGAAAGCATTGCTCTGGCCCTGAGGGCCACAGACCTACTGGGCTTCAAGCTCAAGGCTCTGCCTGGGCCTGCTGCTTCGGCCAGGGGCTCATTTTTTCCTGGAAAGACAAAGCCATGGCCTCACCCCACGCCTGCACTTTGCCACGGCAGGCAGCCCAGATGTAGGAAAGGCTCTGTGGAGTCAGAAGTGCCGAGACAGGCAGATGGCACCAGAGGGTTTGGGGGCCAGGGCGCAACTGGGCTAGCCCCTCCTCCCGGGAGTCGGGGAGGCCCGGCCTTCCTAGTGCCCAGGCCACGGCTCCGGGGAGAAACCCGCCATGGAGGGCACGCGGGAGGCCCTCTGCCTGAGGTGGCAGGTGTCACGCCAGGGCCACTGCAAGCCTGGCTCGGCTTGCCTGCTTTCTCCAAAGGAGGCTGGCCGACCAGCCGAACCTGGCACCTGGGCCAGGCCCCTTCCAAGGGGACGAGTTACCAGAGGATAGAGCCCTGGGGGCGGCTGCCAAGTCTCCTGGGGCGTGTGCTGGGCCCCCGTCAGAGGAGGAAGCAGCCTGGTAAACGGTGTGCCAGGCCTGAGATCTGGAGGCCTCCCACAGCCGGGTCCCTGTCCTGCCCAGGCCCCCCGAGGGAGGACGATTGTCGGGCAGTGGCGAGCGGGGTGGGGCTGGCGCCGAGCCTGCCCTTGGATGCCCCGGGGAAGGGCGCCGGGGGATGGGCTGCCCCTGGCCAGGTCTGAGGGACCGACCCAGCTCGGGGCTGTCGGGGGCAGAGAGAGAACCCCCCTCCGCCCTTTCCCTTCAGCTTCTTAGGGCTGGCCAAATCCTTCCCAAGACAGCTTGTCTGGAGAAAATCAGACCCAGCTGAAGAACATGTGTCCATGGGGGAAACCCGGGAAACTGAGTCTCCCCACACAATAGCAGAGATTCTCATCTTGCATCCTCTCCTGAGCTAATGACAAAGGTGGATGTCCCGGGTGGGTGGGCCTGTGGAATGGGAGAGGGGAGGAAGTCTATTGTCATGCAGAGGGACATGGAAAGACTTGTCTGAAGCTTATCCCCTGCACTGGGGTCAGGTCGGGAAGGGACGGCACAGAGGTGAGCAGGAACCAACCGGCCTCTCTGTGGTGGGGCTGGCCCCGGGGCAGGCGTGGGGGTGATGGCTGGAAGTGGGATGGCGCGTGAGTTGGCACCAGCCAGCGGTGGAGGCAGAGACTCAGAGGTCAGGGATCTCTCTCTCTGTCTCTGTCTCTCTCTCTCTCCCTCAGGGAGCTGAGGAGAGTAAGGTGGCGCCCCCTGCCCACCTCGCCTACCTCTCCATGGGCCCTTCTTTCTCTGGCCGCTCCGGGAGCCCTGCGGGCTTGGGTTCAAGCCCCCACACACCGCACAGGCCAAGGGCGCATGCGCGACCGCCGGGGCCTAGGGCTGGCCTCGGGGGGGGGGCGGGGGGTCCTCAGTGAAGGCCCCGCCCTCCCTCGAGGATCTGACCCAGCTGCAGCTCTTCCATCGCCACCCTTCTGGACTGGGCTTCAGCTGTCTCCCTCCCCTCCCCCACTCCCACTCAGCTTGCAGGCCGCTTCCCTGCCTTGAAAGCATTGCTCTGGCCCTGAGGGCCACAGACCTACTGGGCTTCAAGCTCAAGGCTCTGCCTGGGCCTGCTGCTTCGGCCAGGGGCTCATTTTTTCCTGGAAAGACAAAGCCATGGCCTCACCCCACGCCTGCACTTTGCCACGGCAGGCAGCCCAGATGTAGGAAAGGCTCTGTGGAGTCAGAAGTGCCGAGACAGGCAGATGGCACCAGAGGGTTTGGGGGCCAGGGCGCAACTGGGCTAGCCCCTCCTCCCGGGAGTCGGGGAGGCCCGGCCTTCCTAGTGCCCAGGCCACGGCTCCGGGGAGAAACCCGCCATGGAGGGCACGCGGGAGGCCCTCTGCCTGAGGTGGCAGGTGTCACGCCAGGGCCACTGCAAGCCTGGCTCGGCTTGCCTGCTTTCTCCAAAGGAGGCTGGCCGACCAGCCGAACCTGGCACCTGGGCCAGGCCCCTTCCAAGGGGACGAGTTCCAGAGGATAGAGCCCTGGGGGCGGCTGCCAAGTCTCCTGGGGCGTGTGCTGGGCCCCCGTCAGAGGAGGAAGCAGCCTGGTAAACGGTGTGCCAGGCCTGAGATCTGGAGGCCTCCCACAGCCGGGTCCCTGTCCTGCCCAGGCCCCCCGAGGGAGGACGATGGTCGGGCAGTGGCGAGCGGGGTGGGGCTGGCGCCGAGCCTGCCCTTGGATGCCCCGGGGAAGGGCGCCGGGGGATGGGCTGCCCCTGGCCAGGTCTGAGGGACCGACCCAGCTCGGGGCTGTCGGGGGCAGAGAGAGAACCCCCCTCCGCCCTTTCCCTTCAGCTTCTTAGGGCTGGCCAAATCCTTCCCAAGACAGCTTGTCTGGAGAAAATCAGACCCAGCTGAAGAACATGTGTCCATGGGGGAAACCCGGGAAACTGAGTCTCCCCACACAATAGCAGAGATTCTCATCTTGCATCCTCTCCTGAGCTAATGACAAAGGTGGATGTCCCGGGTGGGTGGGCCTGTGGAATGGGAGAGGGGAGGAAGTCTATTGTCATGCAGAGGGACATGGAAAGACTTGTCTGAAGCTTATCCCCTGCACTGGGGTCAGGTCGGGAAGGGACGGCACAGAGGTGAGCAGGAACCAACCGGCCTCTCTGTGGTGGGGCTGGCCCCGGGGCAGGCGTAGGGGTGATGGCTGGAAGTGGGATGGCGCGTGAGTTGGCACCAGCCAGCGGTGGAGGCAGAGACTCAGAGGTCAGGGATCTCTCTCTCTGTCTCTGTCTCTCTCTCTCTCCCTCAGGGAGCTGAGGAGAGTAAGGTGGCGCCCCCTGCCCACCTCGCCTACCTCTCCATGGGCCCTTCTTTCTCTGGCCGCTCCGGGAGCCCTGCGGGCTTGGGTTCAAGCCCCCACACACCGCACAGGCAAAGGGCGCATGCGCGACCGCCGGGGCCTAGGGCTGGCCTGGGGGGGTGTCCTCAGTGAAGGCCCCGCCCTCCCTCCAGGCTCTGACCCAGCTGCAGCTCTTCCATCGCCGCCCTTCTGGACTGGGCTTCAGCTGTCTCCCTTCCCTCCCCCACTCCCACTCAGCTTGCAGGCCGCTTCCCTGCCTTGAAAGCATTGCTCTGGCCCTGAGGGCCACAGACCTACTGGGCTTCAAGCTCAAGGCTCTGCCTGGGCCTGCTGCTTCGGCCAGGGGCTCATTTTTTCCTGGAAAGACAAAGCCATGGCCTCACCCCACGCCTGCACTTTGCCACGGCAGGCAGCCCAGATGTAGGAAAGGCTCTGTGGAGTCAGAAGTGCCGAGACAGGCAGATGGCACCAGAGGGTTTGGGGGCCAGGGCGCAACTGGGCTAGCCCCTCCTCCCGGGAGTCGGGGAGGCCCGGCCTTCCTAGTGCCCAGGCCACGGCTCCGGGGAGAAACCCGCCATGGAGGGCACGCGGGAGGCCCTCTGCCTGAGGTGGCAGGTGTCACGCCAGGGCCACTGCAAGCCTGGCTCGGCTTGCCTGCTTTCTCCAAAGGAGGCTGGCCGACCAGCCGAACCTGGCACCTGGGCCAGGCCTCTTCCAAGGGGACGAGTTCCAGTGGATAGAGCCCTGGGGGCGGCTGCCAAGTCTCCTGGGGCGTGTGCTGGGCCCCCGTCAGAGGAGGAAGCAGCCTGGTAAACGGTGTGCCAGGCCTGAGATCTGGAGGCCTCCCACAGCCGGGTCCCTGTCCTGCCCAGGCCCCCCGAGGGAGGACGATGGTCGGGCAGTGGCGAGCGGGGTGGGGCTGGCGCCGAGCCTGCCCTTGGATGCCCCGGGGAAGGGCGCCGGGGGATGGGCTGCCCCTGGCCAGGTCTGAGGGACCGACCCAGCTCGGGGCTGTCGGGGGCAGAGAGAGAACCCCCCTCCGCCCTTTCCCTTCAGCTTCTTAGGGCTGACCAAATCCTTCCCAAGACAGCTTGTCTGGAGAAAATCAGACCCAGCTGAAGAACATGTGTCCATGGGGGAAACCCGGGAAACTGAGTCTCCCCACACAATAGCAGAGATTCTCATCTTGCATCCTCTCCTGAGCTAATGACAAAGGTGGATGTCCCGGGTGGGTGGGCCTGTGGAATGGGAGAGGGGAGGAAGTCTATTGTCATGCAGAGGGACATGGAAAGACTTGTCTGAAGCTTATCCCCTGCACTGGGGTCAGGTCGGGAAGGGACGGCACAGAGGTGAGCAGGAACCAACCGGCCTCTCTGTGGTGGGGCTGGCCCCGGGGCAGGCGTGGGGGTGATGGCTGGAAGTGGGATGGCGCGTGAGTTGGCACCAGCCAGCGGTGGAGGCAGAGACTCAGAGGTCAGGGATCTCTCTCTCTGTCTCTGTCTCTCTCTCTCTCCCTCAGGGAGCTGAGGAGAGTAAGGTGGCGCCCCCTGCCCACCTCGCCTACCTCTCCATGGGCCCTTCTTTCTCTGGCCGCTCCGGGAGCCCTGCGGGCTTGGGTTCAAGCCCCCACACACCGCACAGGCCAAGGGCGCATGCGCGACCGCCGGGGCCTAGGGCTGGCCTCGGGGGGGGGGCGGGGGGTCCTCAGTGAAGGCCCCGCCCTCCCTCGAGGATCTGACCCAGCTGCAGCTCTTCCATCGCCACCCTTCTGGACTGGGCTTCAGCTGTCTCCCTCCCCTCCCCCACTCCCACTCAGCTTGCAGGCCGCTTCCCTGCCTTGAAAGCATTGCTCTGGCCCTGAGGGCCACAGACCTACTGGGCTTCAAGCTCAAGGCTCTGCCTGGGCCTGCTGCTTCGGCCAGGGGCTCATTTTTTCCTGGAAAGACAAAGCCATGGCCTCACCCCACGCCTGCACTTTGCCACGGCAGGCAGCCCAGATGTAGGAAAGGCTCTGTGGAGTCAGAAGTGCCGAGACAGGCAGATGGCACCAGAGGGTTTGGGGGCCAGGGCGCAACTGGGCTAGCCCCTCCTCCCGGGAGTCGGGGAGGCCCGGCCTTCCTAGTGCCCAGGCCACGGCTCCGGGGAGAAACCCGCCATGGAGGGCACGCGGGAGGCCCTCTGCCTGAGGTGGCAGGTGTCACGCCAGGGCCACTGCAAGCCTGGCTCGGCTTGCCTGCTTTCTCCAAAGGAGGCTGGCCGACCAGCCGAACCTGGCACCTGGGCCAGGCCCCTTCCAAGGGGACGAGTTCCAGAGGATAGAGCCCTGGGGGCGGCTGCCAAGTCTCCTGGGGCGTGTGCTGGGCCCCCGTCAGAGGAGGAAGCAGCCTGGTAAACGGTGTGCCAGGCCTGAGATCTGGAGGCCTCCCACAGCCGGGTCCCTGTCCTGCCCAGGCCCCCCGAGGGAGGACGATGGTCGGGCAGTGGCGAGCGGGGTGGGGCTGGCGCCGAGCCTGCCCTTGGATGCCCCGGGGAAGGGCGCCGGGGGATGGGCTGCCCCTGGCCAGGTCTGAGGGACCGACCCAGCTCGGGGCTGTCGGGGGCAGAGAGAGAACCCCCCTCCGCCCTTTCCCTTCAGCTTCTTAGGGCTGGCCAAATCCTTCCCAAGACAGCTTGTCTGGAGAAAATCAGACCCAGCTGAAGAACATGTGTCCATGGGGGAAACCCGGGAAACTGAGTCTCCCCACACAATAGCAGAGATTCTCATCTTGCATCCTCTCCTGAGCTAATGACAAAGGTGGATGTCCCGGGTGGGTGGGCCTGTGGAATGGGAGAGGGGAGGAAGTCTATTGTCATGCAGAGGGACATGGAAAGACTTGTCTGAAGCTTATCCCCTGCACTGGGGTCAGGTCGGGAAGGGACGGCACAGAGGTGAGCAGGAACCAACCGGCCTCTCTGTGGTGGGGCTGGCCCCGGGGCAGGCGTGGGGGTGATGGCTGGAAGTGGGATGGCGCGTGAGTTGGCACCAGCCAGCGGTGGAGGCAGAGACTCAGAGGTCAGGGATCTCTCTCTCTGTCTCTGTCTCTCTCTCTCTCCCTCAGGGAGCTGAGGAGAGTAAGGTGGCGCCCCCTGCCCACCTCGCCTACCTCTCCATGGGCCCTTCTTTCTCTGGCCGCTCCGGGAGCCCTGCGGGCTTGGGTTCAAGCCCCCACACACCGCACAGGCCAAGGGCGCATGCGCGACCGCCGGGGCCTAGGGCTGGCCTGGGGGGGTGTCCTCAGTGAAGGCCCCGCCCTCCCTCCAGGCTCTGACCCAGCTGCAGCTCTTCCATCGCCGCCCTTCTGGACTGGGCTTCAGCTGTCTCCCTCCCCTCCCCCACTCCCACTCAGCTTGCAGGCCGCTTCCCTGCCTTGAAAGCATTGCTCTGGCCCTGAGGGCCACAGACCTACTGGGCTTCAAGCTCAAGGCTCTGCCTGGGCCTGCTGCTTCGGCCAGGGGCTCATTTTTTCCTGGAAAGACAAAGCCATGGCCTCACCCCACGCCTGCACTTTGCCACGGCAGGCAGCCCAGATGTAGGAAAGGCTCTGTGGAGTCAGAAGTGCCGAGACAGGCAGATGGCACCAGAGGGTTTGGGGGCCAGGGCGCAACTGGGCTAGCCCCTCCTCCCGGGAGTCGGGGAGGCCCGGCCTTCCTAGTGCCCAGGCCACGGCTCCGGGGAGAAACCCGCCATGGAGGGCACGCGGGAGGCCCTCTGCCTGAGGTGGCAGGTGTCACGCCAGGGCCACTGCAAGCCTGGCTCGGCTTGCCTGCTTTCTCCAAAGGAGGCTGGCCGACCAGCCGAACCTGGCACCTGGGCCAGGCCCCTTCCAAGGGGACGAGTTACCAGAGGATAGAGCCCTGGGGGCGGCTGCCAAGTCTCCTGGGGCGTGTGCTGGGCCCCCGTCAGAGGAGGAAGCAGCCTGGTAAACGGTGTGCCAGGCCTGAGATCTGGAGGCCTCCCACAGCCGGGTCCCTGTCCTGCCCAGGCCCCCCGAGGGAGGACGATGGTCGGGCAGTGGCGAGCGGGGTGGGGCTGGCGCCGAGCCTGCCCTTGGATGCCCCGGGGAAGGGCGCCGGGGGATGGGCTGCCCCTGGCCAGGTCTGAGGGACCGACCCAGCTCGGGGCTGTCGGGGGCAGAGAGAGAACCCCCCTCCGCCCTTTCCCTTCAGCTTCTTAGGGCTGGCCAAATCCTTCCCAAGACAGCTTGTCTGGAGAAAATCAGACCCAGCTGAAGAACATGTGTCCATGGGGGAAACCCGGGAAACTGAGTCTCCCCACACAATAGCAGAGATTCTCATCTTGCATCCTCTCCTGAGCTAATGACAAAGGTGGATGTCCCGGGTGGGTGGGCCTGTGGAATGGGAGAGGGGAGGAAGTCTATTGTCATGCAGAGGGACATGGAAAGACTTGTCTGAAGCTTATCCCCTGCACTGGGGTCAGGTCGGGAAGGGACGGCACAGAGGTGAGCAGGAACCAACCGGCCTCTCTGTGGTGGGGCTGGCCCCGGGGCAGGCGTGGGGGTGATGGCTGGAAGTGGGATGGCGCGTGAGTTGGCACCAGCCAGCGGTGGAGGCAGAGACTCAGAGGTCAGGGATCTCTCTCTCTGTCTCTGTCTCTCTCTCTCTCCCTCAGGGAGCTGAGGAGAGTAAGGTGGCGCCCCCTGCCCACCTCGCCTACCTCTCCATGGGCCCTTCTTTCTCTGGCCGCTCCGGGAGCCCTGCGGGCTTGGGTTCAAGCCCCCACACACCGCACAGGCCAAGGGCGCATGCGCGACCGCCGGGGCCTAGGGCTGGCCTCGGGGGGGGGGCGGGGGGTCCTCAGTGAAGGCCCCGCCCTCCCTCGAGGATCTGACCCAGCTGCAGCTCTTCCATCGCCACCCTTCTGGACTGGGCTTCAGCTGTCTCCCTCCCCTCCCCCACTCCCACTCAGCTTGCAGGCCGCTTCCCTGCCTTGAAAGCATTGCTCTGGCCCTGAGGGCCACAGACCTACTGGGCTTCAAGCTCAAGGCTCTGCCTGGGCCTGCTGCTTCGGCCAGGGGCTCATTTTTTCCTGGAAAGACAAAGCCATGGCCTCACCCCACGCCTGCACTTTGCCACGGCAGGCAGCCCAGATGTAGGAAAGGCTCTGTGGAGTCAGAAGTGCCGAGACAGGCAGATGGCACCAGAGGGTTTGGGGGCCAGGGCGCAACTGGGCTAGCCCCTCCTCCCGGGAGTCGGGGAGGCCCGGCCTTCCTAGTGCCCAGGCCACGGCTCCGGGGAGAAACCCGCCATGGAGGGCACGCGGGAGGCCCTCTGCCTGAGGTGGCAGGTGTCACGCCAGGGCCACTGCAAGCCTGGCTCGGCTTGCCTGCTTTCTCCAAAGGAGGCTGGCCGACCAGCCGAACCTGGCACCTGGGCCAGGCCCCTTCCAAGGGGACGAGTTGCAGAGGATAGAGCCCTGGGGGCGGCTGCCAAGTCTCCTGGGGCGTGTGCTGGGCCCCCGTCAGAGGAGGAAGCAGCCTGGTAAACGGTGTGCCAGGCCTGAGATCTGGAGGCCTCCCACAGCCGGGTCCCTGTCCTGCCCAGGCCCCCCGAGGGAGGACGATGGTCGGGCAGTGGCGAGCGGGGTGGGGCTGGCGCCGAGCCTGCCCTTGGATGCCCCGGGGAAGGGCGCCGGGGGATGGGCTGCCCCTGGCCAGGTCTGAGGGACCGACCCAGCTCGGGGCTGTCGGGGGCAGAGAGAGAACCCCCCTCCGCCCTTTCCCTTCAGCTTCTTAGGGCTGGCCAAATCCTTCCCAAGACAGCTTGTCTGGAGAAAATCAGACCCAGCTGAAGAACATGTGTCCATGGGGGAAACCCGGGAAACTGAGTCTCCCCACACAATAGCAGAGATTCTCATCTTGCATCCTCTCCTGAGCTAATGACAAAGGTGGATGTCCCGGGTGGGTGGGCCTGTGGAATGGGAGAGGGGAGGAAGTCTATTGTCATGCAGAGGGACATGGAAAGACTTGTCTGAAGCTTATCCCCTGCACTGGGGTCAGGTCGGGAAGGGACGGCACAGAGGTGAGCAGGAACCAACCGGCCTCTCTGTGGTGGGGCTGGCCCCGGGGCAGGCGTGGGGGTGATGGCTGGAAGTGGGATGGCGCGTGAGTTGGCACCAGCCAGCGGTGGAGGCAGAGACTCAGAGGTCAGGGATCTCTCTCTCTGTCTCTGTCTCTCTCTCTCTCCCTCAGGGAGCTGAGGAGAGTAAGGTGGCGCCCCCTGCCCACCTCGCCTACCTCTCCATGGGCCCTTCTTTCTCTGGCCGCTCCGGGAGCCCTGCGGGCTTGGGTTCAAGCCCCCACACACCGCACAGGCCAAGGGCGCATGCGCGACCGCCGGGGCCTAGGGCTGGCCTGGGGGGGTGTCCTCAGTGAAGGCCCCGCCCTCCCTCGAGGCTCTGACCCAGCTGCAGCTCTTCCATCGCCGCCCTTCTGGACTGGGCTTCAGCTGTCTCCCTTCCCTCCCCCACTCCCACTCAGCTTGCAGGCCGCTTCCCTGCCTTGAAAGCATTGCTCTGGCCCTGAGGGCCACAGACCTACTGGGCTTCAAGCTCAAGGCTCTGCCTGGGCCTGCTGCTTCGGCCAGGGGCTCATTTTTTCCTGGAAAGACAAAGCCATGGCCTCACCCCACGCCTGCACTTTGCCACGGCAGGCAGCCCAGATGTAGGAAAGGCTCTGTGGAGTCAGAAGTGCCGAGACAGGCAGATGGCACCAGAGGGTTTGGGGGCCAGGGCGCAACTGGGCTAGCCCCTCCTCCCGGGAGTCGGGGAGGCCCGGCCTTCCTAGTGCCCAGGCCACGGCTCCGGGGAGAAACCCGCCATGGAGGGCACGCGGGAGGCCCTCTGCCTGAGGTGGCAGGTGTCACGCCAGGGCCACTGCAAGCCTGGCTCGGCTTGCCTGCTTTCTCCAAAGGAGGCTGGCCGACCAGCCGAACCTGGCACCTGGGCCAGGCCCCTTCCAAGGGGACGAGTTACCAGAGGATAGAGCCCTGGGGGCGGCTGCCAAGTCTCCTGGGGCGTGTGCTGGGGCCCCGTCAGAGGAGGAAGCAGCCTGGTAAACGGTGTGCCAGGCCTGAGATCTGGAGGCCTCCCACAGCCGGGTCCCTGTCCTGCCCAGGCCCCCCGAGGGAGGACGATTGTCGGGCAGTGGCGAGCGGGGTGGGGCTGGCGCCGAGCCTGCCCTTGGATGCCCCGGGGAAGGGCGCCGGGGGATGGGCTGCCCCTGGCCAGGTCTGAGGGACCGACCCAGCTCGGGGCTGTGGGGCAGAGAGAGAACCCCCCTCCGCCCTTTCCCTTCAGCTTCTTAGGGCTGGCCAAATCCTTCCCAAGACAGCTTGTCTGGAGAAAATCAGACCCAGCTGAAGAACATGTGTCCATGGGGGAAACCCGGGAAACTGAGTCTCCCCACACAATAGCAGAGATTCTCATCTTGCATCCTCTCCTGAGCTAATGACAAAGGTGGATGTCCCGGGTGGGTGGGCCTGTGGAATGGGAGAGGGGAGGAAGTCTATTGTCATGCAGAGGGACATGGAAAGACTTGTCTGAAGCTTATCCCCTGCACTGGGGTCAGGTCGGGAAGGGACGGCACAGAGGTGAGCAGGAACCAACCGGCCTCTCTGTGGTGGGGCTGGCCCCGGGGCAGGCGTGGGGGTGATGGCTGGAAGTGGGATGGCGCGTGAGTTGGCACCAGCCAGCGGTGGAGGCAGAGACTCAGAGGTCAGGGATCTCTCTCTCTGTCTCTGTCTCTCTCTCTCTCCCTCAGGGAGCTGAGGAGAGTAAGGTGGCGCCCCCTGCCCACCTCGCCTACCTCTCCATGGGCCCTTCTTTCTCTGGCCGCTCCGGGAGCCCTGCGGGCTTGGGTTCAAGCCCCCACACACCGCACAGGCCAAGGGCGCATGCGCGACCGCCGGGGCCTAGGGCTGGCCTCGGGGGGGGGGGCGGGGGGTCCTCAGTGAAGGCCCCGCCCTCCCTCGAGGCTCTGACCCAGCTGCAGCTCTTCCATCGCCACCCTTCTGGACTGGGCTTCAGCTGTCTCCCTCCCCTCCCCCACTCCCACTCAGCTTGCAGGCCGCTTCCCTGCCTTGAAAGCATGGCTCTGGCCCTGAGGGCCACAGACCTACTGGGCTTCAAGCTCAAGGCTCTGCCTGGGCCTGCTGCTTCGGCCAGGGGCTCATTTTTTCCTGGAAAGACAAAGCCATGGCCTCACCCCACGCCTGCACTTTGCCACGGCAGGCAGCCCAGATGTAGGAAAGGCTCTGTGGACTCAGAAGTGCCGAGACAGGCAGATGGCACCAGAGGGTTTGGGGGCCAGGGCGCAACTGGGCTAGCCCCTCCTCCCGGGAGTCGGGGAGGCCCGGCCTTCCTAGTGCCCAGGCCACGGCTCCGGGGAGAAACCCGCCATGGAGGGCACGCGGGAGGCCCTCTGCCTGAGGTGGCAGGTGTCACGCCAGGGCCACTGCAAGCCTGGCTCGGCTTGCCTGCTTTCTCCAAAGGAGGCTGGCCGACCAGCCGAACCTGGCACCTGGGCCAGGCCCCTTCCAAGGGGACGAGTTCCAGAGGATAGAGCCCTGGGGGCGGCTGCCAAGTCTCCTGGGGCGTGTGCTGGGCCCCCGTCAGAGGAGGAAGCAGCCTGGTAAACGGTGTGCCAGGCCTGAGATCTGGAGGCCTCCCACAGCCGGGTCCCTGTCCTGCCCAGGCCCCCCGAGGGAGGACGATGGTCGGGCAGTGGCGAGCGGGGTGGGGCTGGCGCCGAGCCTGCCCTTGGATGCCCCGGGGAAGGGCGCCGGGGGATGGGCTGCCCCTGGCCAGGTCTGAGGGACCGACCCAGCTCGGGGCTGTCGGGGGCAGAGAGAGAACCCCCCTCCGCCCTTTCCCTTCAGCTTCTTAGGGCTGGCCAAATCCTTCCCAAGACAGCTTGTCTGGAGAAAATCAGACCCAGCTGAAGAACATGTGTCCATGGGGGAAACCCGGGAAACTGAGTCTCCCCACACAATAGCAGAGATTCTCATCTTGCATCCTCTCCTGAGCTAATGACAAAGGTGGATGTCCCGGGTGGGTGGGCCTGTGGAATGGGAGAGGGGAGGAAGTCTATTGTCATGCAGAGGGACATGGAAAGACTTGTCTGAAGCTTATCCCCTGCACTGGGGTCAGGTCGGGAAGGGACGGCACAGAGGTGAGCAGGAACCAACCGGCCTCTCTGTGGTGGGGCTGGCCCCGGGGCAGGCGTGGGGGTGATGGCTGGAAGTGGGATGGCGCGTGAGTTGGCACCAGCCAGCGGTGGAGGCAGAGACTCAGAGGTCAGGGATCTCTCTCTCTGTCTCTGTCTCTGTCTCTCTCCCTCAGGGAGCTGAGGAGAGTAAGGTGGCGCCCCCTGCCCACCTCGCCTACCTCTCCATGGGCCCTTCTTTCTCTGGCCGCTCCGGGAGCCCTGCGGGCTTGGGTTCAAGCCCCCACACACCGCACAGGCCAAGGGCGCATGCGCGACCGCCGGGGCCTAGTGCTGGCCTGGGGGGGTGTCCTCAGTGAAGGCCCCGCCCTCCCTCCAGGCTCTGACCCAGCTGCAGCTCTTCCATCGCCGCCCTTCTGGACTGGGCTTCAGCTGTCTCCCTTCCCTCCCCCACTCCCACTCAGCTTGCAGGCCGCTTCCCTGCCTTGAAAGCATTGCTCTGGCCCTGAGGGCCACAGACCTACTGGGCTTCAAGCTCAAGGCTCTGCCTGGGCCTGCTGCTTCGGCCAGGGGCTCATTTTTTCCTGGAAAGACAAAGCCATGGCCTCACCCCACGCCTGCACTTTGCCACGGCAGGCAGCCCAGATGTAGGAAAGGCTCTGTGGAGTCAGAAGTGCCGAGACAGGCAGATGGCACCAGAGGGTTTGGGGGCCAGGGCGCAACTGGGCTAGCCCCTCCTCCCGGGAGTCGGGGAGGCCCGGCCTTCCTAGTGCCCAGGCCACGGCTCCGGGGAGAAACCCGCCATGGAGGGCACGCGGGAGGCCCTCTGCCTGAGGTGGCAGGTGTCACGCCAGGGCCACTGCAAGCCTGGCTCGGCTTGCCTGCTTTCTCCAAAGGAGGCTGGCCGACCAGCCGAACCTGGCACCTGGGCCAGGCCCCTTCCAAGGGGACGAGTTACCAGAGGATAGAGCCCTGGGGGCGGCTGCCAAGTCTCCTGGGGCGTGTGCTGGGGCCCCGTCAGAGGAGGAAGCAGCCTGGTAAACGGTGTGCCAGGCCTGAGATCTGGAGGCCTCCCACAGCCGGGTCCCTGTCCTGCCCAGGCCCCCCGAGGGAGGACGATTGTCGGGCAGTGGCGAGCGGGGTGGGGCTGGCGCCGAGCCTGCCCTTGGATGCCCCGGGGAAGGGCGCCGGGGGATGGGCTGCCCCTGGCCAGGTCTGAGGGACCGACCCAGCTCGGGGCTGTCGGGGGCAGAGAGAGAACCCCCCTCCGCCCTTTCCCTTCAGCTTCTTAGGGCTGGCCAAATCCTTCCCAAGACAGCTTGTCTGGAGAAAATCAGACCCAGCTGAAGAACATGTGTCCATGGGGGAAACCCGGGAAACTGAGTCTCCCCACACAATAGCAGAGATTCTCATCTTGCATCCTCTCCTGAGCTAATGACAAAGGTGGATGTCCCGGGTGGGTGGGCCTGTGGAATGGGAGAGGGGAGGAAGTCTATTGTCATGCAGAGGGACATGGAAAGACTTGTCTGAAGCTTATCCCCTGCACTGGGGTCAGGTCGGGAAGGGACGGCACAGAGGTGAGCAGGAACCAACCGGCCTCTCTGTGGTGGGGCTGGCCCCGGGGCAGGCGTGGGGGTGATGGCTGGAAGTGGGATGGCGCGTGAGTTGGCACCAGCCAGCGGTGGAGGCAGAGACTCAGAGGTCAGGGATCTCTCTCTCTGTCTCTGTCTCTGTCTCTCTCCCTCAGGGAGCTGAGGAGAGTAAGGTGGCGCCCCCTGCCCACCTCGCCTACCTCTCCATGGGCCCTTCTTTCTCTGGCCGCTCCGGGAGCCCTGCGGGCTTGGGTTCAAGCCCCCACACACCGCACAGGCCAAGGGCGCATGCGCGACCGCCGGGGCCTAGGGCTGGCCTCGGGGGGGGGGGCGGGGGGTCCTCAGTGAAGGCCCCGCCCTCCCTCGAGGCTCTGACCCAGCTGCAGCTCTTCCATCGCCACCCTTCTGGACTGGGCTTCAGCTGTCTCCCTCCCCTCCCCCACTCCCACTCAGCTTGCAGGCCGCTTCCCTGCCTTGAAAGCATTGCTCTGGCCCTGAGGGCCACAGACCTACTGGGCTTCAAGCTCAAGGCTCTGCCTGGGCCTGCTGCTTCGGCCAGGGGCTCATTTTTTCCTGGAAAGACAAAGCCATGGCCTCACCCCACGCCTGCACTTTGCCACGGCAGGCAGCCCAGATGTAGGAAAGGCTCTGTGGAGTCAGAAGTGCCGAGACAGGCAGATGGCACCAGAGGGTTTGGGGGCCAGGGCGCAAGTGGGCTAGCCCCTCCTCCCGGGAGTCGGGGAGGCCCGGCCTTCCTAGTGCCCAGGCCACGGCTCCGGGGAGAAACCCGCCATGGAGGGCACGCGGGAGGCCCTCTGCCTGAGGTGGCAGGTGTCACGCCAGGGCCACTGCAAGCCTGGCTCGGCTTGCCTGCTTTCTCCAAAGGAGGCTGGCCGACCAGCCGAACCTGGCACCTGGGCCAGGCCCCTTCCAAGGGGACGAGTTCCAGAGGATAGAGCCCTGGGGGCGGCTGCCAAGTCTCCTGGGGCGTGTGCTGGGCCCCCGTCAGAGGAGGAAGCAGCCTGGTAAACGGTGTGCCAGGCCTGAGATCTGGAGGCCTCCCACAGCCGGGTCCCTGTCCTGCCCAGGCCCCCCGAGGGAGGACGATGGTCGGGCAGTGGCGAGCGGGGTGGGGCTGGCGCCGAGCCTGCCCTTGGATGCCCCGGGGAAGGGCGCCGGGGGATGGGCTGCCCCTGGCCAGGTCTGAGGGACCGACCCAGCTCGGGGCTGTCGGGGGCAGAGAGAGAACCCCCCTCCGCCCTTTCCCTTCAGCTTCTTAGGGCTGGCCAAATCCTTCCCAAGACAGCTTGTCTGGAGAAAATCAGACCCAGCTGAAGAACATGTGTCCATGGGGGAAACCCGGGAAACTGAGTCTCCCCACACAATAGCAGAGATTCTCATCTTGCATCCTCTCCTGAGCTAATGACAAAGGTGGATGTCCCGGGTGGGTGGGCCTGTGGAATGGGAGAGGGGAGGAAGTCTATTGTCATGCAGAGGGACATGGAAAGACTTGTCTGAAGCTTATCCCCTGCACTGGGGTCAGGTCGGGAAGGGACGGCACAGAGGTGAGCAGGAACCAACCGGCCTCTCTGTGGTGGGGCTGGCCCCGGGGCAGGCGTGGGGGTGATGGCTGGAAGTGGGATGGCGCGTGAGTTGGCACCAGCCAGCGGTGGAGGCAGAGACTCAGAGGTCAGGGATCTCTCTCTCTGTCTCTGTCTCTCTCTCTCTCCCTCAGGGAGCTGAGGAGAGTAAGGTGGCGCCCCCTGCCCACCTCGCCTACCTCTCCATGGGCCCTTCTTTCTCTGGCCGCTCCGGGAGCCCTGCGGGCTTGGGTTCAAGCCCCCACACACCGCACAGGCCAAGGGCGCATGCGCGACCGCCGGGGCCTAGGGCTGGCCTGGGGGGGTGTCCTCAGTGAAGGCCCCGCCCTCCCTCCAGGCTCTGACCCAGCTGCAGCTCTTCCATCGCCGCCCTTCTGGACTGGGCTTCAGCTGTCTCCCTCCCCTCCCCCACTCCCACTCAGCTTGCAGGCCGCTTCCCTGCCTTGAAAGCATTGCTCTGGCCCTGAGGGCCACAGACCTACTGGGCTTCAAGCTCAAGGCTCTGCCTGGGCCTGCTGCTTCGGCCAGGGGCTCATTTTTTCCTGGAAAGACAAAGCCATGGCCTCACCCCACGCCTGCACTTTGCCACGGCAGGCAGCCCAGATGTAGGAAAGGCTCTGTGGAGTCAGAAGTGCCGAGACAGGCAGATGGCACCAGAGGGTTTGGGGGCCAGGGCGCAACTGGGCTAGCCCCTCCTCCCGGGAGTCGGGGAGGCCCGGCCTTCCTAGTGCCCAGGCCACGGCTCCGGGGAGAAACCCGCCATGGAGGGCACGCGGGAGGCCCTCTGCCTGAGGTGGCAGGTGTCACGCCAGGGCCACTGCAAGCCTGGCTCGGCTTGCCTGCTTTCTCCAAAGGAGGCTGGCCGACCAGCCGAACCTGGCACCTGGGCCAGGCCCCTTCCAAGGGGACGAGTTACCAGAGGATAGAGCCCTGGGGGCGGCTGCCAAGTCTCCTGGGGCGTGTGCTGGGCCCCCGTCAGAGGAGGAAGCAGCCTGGTAAACGGTGTGCCAGGCCTGAGATCTGGAGGCCTCCCACAGCCGGGTCCCTGTCCTGCCCAGGCCCCCCGAGGGAGGACGATTGTCGGGCAGTGGCGAGCGGGGTGGGGCTGGCGCCGAGCCTGCCCTTGGATGCCCCGGGGAAGGGCGCCGGGGGATGGGCTGCCCCTGGCCAGGTCTGAGGGACCGACCCAGCTCGGGGCTGTCGGGGGCAGAGAGAGAACCCCCCTCCGCCCTTTCCCTTCAGCTTCTTAGGGCTGGCCAAATCCTTCCCAAGACAGCTTGTCTGGAGAAAATCAGACCCAGCTGAAGAACATGTGTCCATGGGGGAAACCCGGGAAACTGAGTCTCCCCACACAATAGCAGAGATTCTCATCTTGCATCCTCTCCTGAGCTAATGACAAAGGTGGATGTCCCGGGTGGGTGGGCCTGTGGAATGGGAGAGGGGAGGAAGTCTATTGTCATGCAGAGGGACATGGAAAGACTTGTCTGAAGCTTATCCCCTGCACTGGGGTCAGGTCGGGAAGGGACGGCACAGAGGTGAGCAGGAACCAACCGGCCTCTCTGTGGTGGGGCTGGCCCCGGGGCAGGCGTGGGGGTGATGGCTGGAAGTGGGATGGCGCGTGAGTTGGCACCAGCCAGCGGTGGAGGCAGAGACTCAGAGGTCAGGGATCTCTCTCTCTGTCTCTGTCTCTCTCTCTCTCCCTCAGGGAGCTGAGGAGAGTAAGGTGGCGCCCCCTGCCCACCTCGCCTACCTCTCCATGGGCCCTTCTTTCTCTGGCCGCTCCGGGAGCCCTGCGGGCTTGGGTTCAAGCCCCCACACACCGCACAGGCCAAGGGCGCATGCGCGACCGCCGGGGCCTAGGGCTGGCCTCGGGAGGGGGGCGGGGGGTCCTCAGTGAAGGCCCCGCCCTCCCTCGAGGATCTGACCCAGCTGCAGCTCTTCCATCGCCACCCTTCTGGACTGGGCTTCAGCTGTCTCCCTCCCCTCCCCCACTCCCACTCAGCTTGCAGGCCGCTTCCCTGCCTTGAAAGCATTGCTCTGGCCCTGAGGGCCACAGACCTACTGGGCTTCAAGCTCAATGCTCTGCCTGGGCCTGCTGCTTCGGCCAGGGGCTCATTTTTTCCTGGAAAGACAAAGCCATGGCCTCACCCCACGCCTGCACTTTGCCACGGCAGGCAGCCCAGATGTAGGAAAGGCTCTGTGGAGTCAGAAGTGCCGAGACAGGCAGATGGCACCAGAGGGTTTGGGGGCCAGGGCGCAACTGGGCTAGCCCCTCCTCCCGGGAGTCGGGGAGGCCCGGCCTTCCTAGTGCCCAGGCCACGGCTCCGGGGAGAAACCCGCCATGGAGGGCACGCGGGAGGCCCTCTGCCTGAGGTGGCAGGTGTCACGCCAGGGCCACTGCAAGCCTGGCTCGGCTTGCCTGCTTTCTCCAAAGGAGGCTGGCCGACCAGCCGAACCTGGCACCTGGGCCAGGCCCCTTCCAAGGGGACGAGTTGCAGAGGATAGAGCCCTGGGGGCGGCTGCCAAGTCTCCTGGGGCGTGTGCTGGGCCCCCGTCAGAGGAGGAAGCAGCCTGGTAAACGGTGTGCCAGGCCTGAGATCTGGAGGCCTCCCACAGCCGGGTCCCTGTCCTGCCCAGGCCCCCCGAGGGAGGACGATGGTCGGGCAGTGGCGAGCGGGATGGGGCTGGCGCCGAGCCTGCCCTTGGATGCCCCGGGGAAGGGCGCCGGGGGATGGGCTGCCCCTGGCCAGGTCTGAGGGACCGACCCAGCTCGGGGCTGTCGGGGGCAGAGAGAGAACCCCCCTCCGCCCTTTCCCTTCAGCTTCTTAGGGCTGGCCAAATCCTTCCCAAGACAGCTTGTCTGGAGAAAATCAGACCCAGCTGAAGAACATGTGTCCATGGGGGAAACCCGGGAAACTGAGTCTCCCCACACAATAGCAGAGATTCTCATCTTGCATCCTCTCCTGAGCTAATGACAAAGGTGGATGTCCCGGGTGGGTGGGCCTGTGGAATGGGAGAGGGGAGGAAGTCTATTGTCATGCAGAGGGACATGGAAAGACTTGTCTGAAGCTTATCCCCTGCACTGGGGTCAGGTCGGGAAGGGACGGCACAGAGGTGAGCAGGAACCAACCGGCCTCTCTGTGGTGGGGCTGGCCCCGGGGCAGGCGTGGGGGTGATGGCTGGAAGTGGGATGGCGCGTGAGTTGGCACCAGCCAGCGGTGGAGGCAGAGACTCAGAGGTCAGGGATCTCTCTCTCTGTCTCTGTCTCTCTCTCTCTCCCTCAGGGAGCTGAGGAGAGTAAGGTGGCGCCCCCTGCCCACCTCGCCTACCTCTCCATGGGCCCTTCTTTCTCTGGCCGCTCCGGGAGCCCTGCGGGCTTGGGTTCAAGCCCCCACACACCGCACAGGCCAAGGGCGCATGCGCGACCGCCGGGGCCTAGGGCTGGCCTGGGGGGGTGTCCTCAGTGAAGGCCCCGCCCTCCCTCCAGGCTCTGACCCAGCTGCAGCTCTTCCATCGCCGCCCTTCTGGACTGGGCTTCAGCTGTCTCCCTTCCCTCCCCCACTCCCACTCAGCTTGCAGGCCGCTTCCCTGCCTTGAAAGCATTGCTCTGGCCCTGAGGGCCACAGACCTACTGGGCTTCAAGCTCAAGGCTCTGCCTGGGCCTGCTGCTTCGGCCAGGGGCTCATTTTTTCCTGGAAAGACAAAGCCATGGCCTCACCCCACGCCTGCACTTTGCCACGGCAGGCAGCCCAGATGTAGGAAAGGCTCTGTGGAGTCAGAAGTGCCGAGACAGGCAGATGGCACCAGAGGGTTTGGGGGCCAGGGCGCAACTGGGCTAGCCCCTCCTCCCGGGAGTCGGGGAGGCCCGGCCTTCCTAGTGCCCAGGCCACGGCTCCGGGGAGAAACCCGCCATGGAGGGCACGCGGGAGGCCCTCTGCCTGAGGTGGCAGGTGTCACGCCAGGGCCACTGCAAGCCTGGCTCGGCTTGCCTGCTTTCTCCAAAGGAGGCTGGCCGACCAGCCGAACCTGGCACCTGGGCCAGGCCCCTTCCAAGGGGACGAGTTACCAGAGGATAGAGCCCTGGGGGCGGCTGCCAAGTCTCCTGGGGCGTGTGCTGGGGCCCCGTCAGAGGAGGAAGCAGCCTGGTAAACGGTGTGCCAGGCCTGAGATCTGGAGGCCTCCCACAGCCGGGTCCCTGTCCTGCCCAGGCCCCCCGAGGGAGGACGATTGTCGGGCAGTGGCGAGCGGGGTGGGGCTGGCGCCGAGCCTGCCCTTGGATGCCCCGGGGAAGGGCGCCGGGGGATGGGCTGCCCCTGGCCAGGTCTGAGGGACCGACCCAGCTCGGGGCTGTCGGGGGCAGAGAGAGAACCCCCCTCCGCCCTTTCCCTTCAGCTTCTTAGGGCTGGCCAAATCCTTCCCAAGACAGCTTGTCTGGAGAAAATCAGACCCAGCTGAAGAACATGTGTCCATGGGGGAAACCCGGGAAACTGAGTCTCCCCACACAATAGCAGAGATTCTCATCTTGCATCCTCTCCTGAGCTAATGACAAAGGTGGATGTCCCGGGTGGGTGGGCCTGTGGAATGGGAGAGGGGAGGAAGTCTATTGTCATGCAGAGGGACATGGAAAGACTTGTCTGAAGCTTATCCCCTGCACTGGGGTCAGGTCGGGAAGGGACGGCACAGAGGTGAGCAGGAACCAACCGGCCTCTCTGTGGTGGGGCTGGCCCCGGGGCAGGCGTGGGGGGTGATGGCTGGAAGTGGGATGGCGCGTGAGTTGGCACCAGCCAGCGGTGGAGGCAGAGACTCAGAGGTCAGGGATCTCTCTCTCTGTCTCTGTCTCTCTCTCTCTCCCTCAGGGAGCTGAGGAGAGTAAGGTGGCGCCCCCTGCCCACCTCGCCTACCTCTCCATGGGCCCTTCTTTCTCTGGCCGCTCCGGGAGCCCTGCGGGCTTGGGTTCAAGCCCCCACACACCGCACAGGCCAAGGGCGCATGCGCGACCGCCGGGGCCTAGGGCTGGCCTCGGGGGGGGGGGGGGCGGGGGGTCCTCAGTGAAGGCCCCGCCCTCCCTCGAGGCTCTGACCCAGCTGCAGCTCTTCCATCGCCACCCTTCTGGACTGGGCTTCAGCTGTCTCCCTCCCCTCCCCCCACTCCCACTCAGCTTGCAGGCCGCTTCCCTGCCTTGAAAGCATTGCTCTGGCCCTGAGGGCCACAGACCTACTGGGCTTCAAGCTCAAGGCTCTGCCTGGGCCTGCTGCTTCGGCCAGGGGCTCATTTTTTCCTGGAAAGACAAAGCCATGGCCTCACCCCACGCCTGCACTTTGCCACGGCAGGCAGCCCAGATGTAGGAAAGGCTCTGTGGACTCAGAAGTGCCGAGACAGGCAGATGGCACCAGAGGGTTTGGGGGCCAGGGCGCAACTGGGCTAGCCCCTCCTCCCGGGAGTCGGGGAGGCCCGGCCTTCCTAGTGCCCAGGCCACGGCTCCGGGGAGAAACCCGCCATGGAGGGCACGCGGGAGGCCCTCTGCCTGAGGTGGCAGGTGTCACGCCAGGGCCACTGCAAGCCTGGCTCGGCTTGCCTGCTTTCTCCAAAGGAGGCTGGCCGACCAGCCGAACCTGGCACCTGGGCCAGGCCCCTTCCAAGGGGACGAGTTCCAGAGGATAGAGCCCTGGGGGCGGCTGCCAAGTCTCCTGGGGCGTGTGCTGGGCCCCCGTCAGAGGAGGAAGCAGCCTGGTAAACGGTGTGCCAGGCCTGAGATCTGGAGGCCTCCCACAGCCGGGTCCCTGTCCTGCCCAGGCCCCCCGAGGGAGGACGATGGTCGGGCAGTGGCGAGCGGGGTGGGGCTGGCGCCGAGCCTGCCCTTGGATGCCCCGGGGAAGGGCGCCGGGGGATGGGCTGCCCCTGGCCAGGTCTGAGGGACCGACCCAGCTCGGGGCTGTCGGGGGCAGAGAGAGAACCCCCCTCCGCCCTTTCCCTTCAGCTTCTTAGGGCTGGCCAAATCCTTCCCAAGACAGCTTGTCTGGAGAAAATCAGACCCAGCTGAAGAACATGTGTCCATGGGGGAAACCCGGGAAACTGAGTCTCCCCACACAATAGCAGAGATTCTCATCTTGCATCCTCTCCTGAGCTAATGACAAAGGTGGATGTCCCGGGTGGGTGGGCCTGTGGAATGGGAGAGGGGAGGAAGTCTATTGTCATGCAGAGGGACATGGAAAGACTTGTCTGAAGCTTATCCCCTGCACTGGGGTCAGGTCGGGAAGGGACGGCACAGAGGTGAGCAGGAACCAACCGGCCTCTCTGTGGTGGGGCTGGCCCCGGGGCAGGCGTGGGGGTGATGGCTGGAAGTGGGATGGCGCGTGAGTTGGCACCAGCCAGCGGTGGAGGCAGAGACTCAGAGGTCAGGGATCTCTCTCTCTGTCTCTGTCTCTCTCTCTCTCCCTCAGGGAGCTGAGGAGAGTAAGGTGGCGCCCCCTGCCCACCTCGCCTACCTCTCCATGGGCCCTTCTTTCTCTGGCCGCTCCGGGAGCCCTGCGGGCTTGGGTTCAAGCCCCCACACACCGCACAGGCCAAGGGCGCATGCGCGACCGCCGGGGCCTAGGGCTGGCCTGGGGGGGTGTCCTCAGTGAAGGCCCCGCCCTCCCTCCAGGCTCTGACCCAGCTGCAGCTCTTCCATCGCCGCCCTTCTGGACTGGGCTTCAGCTGTCTCCCTCCCCTCCCCCACTCCCACTCAGCTTGCAGGCCGCTTCCCTGCCTTGAAAGCATTGCTCTGGCCCTGAGGGCCACAGACCTACTGGGCTTCAAGCTCAAGGCTCTGCCTGGGCCTGCTGCTTCGGCCAGGGGCTCATTTTTTCCTGGAAAGACAAAGCCATGGCCTCACCCCACGCCTGCACTTTGCCACGGCAGGCAGCCCAGATGTAGGAAAGGCTCTGTGGAGTCAGAAGTGCCGAGACAGGCAGATGGCACCAGAGGGTTTGGGGGCCAGGGCGCAACTGGGCTAGCCCCTCCTCCCGGGAGTCGGGGAGGCCCGGCCTTCCTAGTGCCCAGGCCACGGCTCCGGGGAGAAACCCGCCATGGAGGGCACGCGGGAGGCCCTCTGCCTGAGGTGGCAGGTGTCACGCCAGGGCCACTGCAAGCCTGGCTCGGCTTGCCTGCTTTCTCCAAAGGAGGCTGGCCGACCAGCCGAACCTGGCACCTGGGCCAGGCCCCTTCCAAGGGGACGAGTTACCAGAGGATAGAGCCCTGGGGGCGGCTGCCAAGTCTCCTGGGGCGTGTGCTGGGCCCCCGTCAGAGGAGGAAGCAGCCTGGTAAACGGTGTGCCAGGCCTGAGATCTGGAGGCCTCCCACAGCCGGGTCCCTGTCCTGCCCAGGCCCCCCGAGGGAGGACGATTGTCGGGCAGTGGCGAGCGGGGTGGGGCTGGCGCCGAGCCTGCCCTTGGATGCCCCGGGGAAGGGCGCCGGGGGATGGGCTGCCCCTGGCCAGGTCTGAGGGACCGACCCAGCTCGGGGCTGTCGGGGGCAGAGAGAGAACCCCCCTCCGCCCTTTCCCTTCAGCTTCTTAGGGCTGGCCAAATCCTTCCCAAGACAGCTTGTCTGGAGAAAATCAGACCCAGCTGAAGAACATGTGTCCATGGGGGAAACCCGGGAAACTGAGTCTCCCCACACAATAGCAGAGATTCTCATCTTGCATCCTCTCCTGAGCTAATGACAAAGGTGGATGTCCCGGGTGGGTGGGCCTGTGGAATGGGAGAGGGGAGGAAGTCTATTGTCATGCAGAGGGACATGGAAAGACTTGTCTGAAGCTTATCCCCTGCACTGGGGTCAGGTCGGGAAGGGACGGCACAGAGGTGAGCAGGAACCAACCGGCCTCTCTGTGGTGGGGCTGGCCCCGGGGCAGGCGTGGGGGTGATGGCTGGAAGTGGGATGGCGCGTGAGTTGGCACCAGCCAGCGGTGGAGGCAGAGACTCAGAGGTCAGGGATCTCTCTCTCTGTCTCTGTCTCTCTCTCTCTCCCTCAGGGAGCTGAGGAGAGTAAGGTGGCGCCCCCTGCCCACCTCGCCTACCTCTCCATGGGCCCTTCTTTCTCTGGCCGCTCCGGGAGCCCTGCGGGCTTGGGTTCAAGCCCCCACACACCGCACAGGCCAAGGGCGCATGCGCGACCGCCGGGGCCTAGGGCTGGCCTCGGGAGGGGGGCGGGGGGTCCTCAGTGAAGGCCCCGCCCTCCCTCGAGGATCTGACCCAGCTGCAGCTCTTCCATCGCCACCCTTCTGGACTGGGCTTCAGCTGTCTCCCTCCCCTCCCCCACTCCCACTCAGCTTGCAGGCCGCTTCCCTGCCTTGAAAGCATTGCTCTGGCCCTGAGGGCCACAGACCTACTGGGCTTCAAGCTCAAGGCTCTGCCTGGGCCTGCTGCTTCGGCCAGGGGCTCATTTTTTCCTGGAAAGACAAAGCCATGGCCTCACCCCACGCCTGCACTTTGCCACGGCAGGCAGCCCAGATGTAGGAAAGGCTCTGTGGAGTCAGAAGTGCCGAGACAGGCAGATGGCACCAGAGGGTTTGGGGGCCAGGGCGCAACTGGGCTAGCCCCTCCTCCCGGGAGTCGGGGAGGCCCGGCCTTCCTAGTGCCCAGGCCACGGCTCCGGGGAGAAACCCGCCATGGAGGGCACGCGGGAGGCCCTCTGCCTGAGGTGGCAGGTGTCACGCCAGGGCCACTGCAAGCCTGGCTCGGCTTGCCTGCTTTCTCCAAAGGAGGCTGGCCGACCAGCCGAACCTGGCACCTGGGCCAGGCCCCTTCCAAGGGGACGAGTTGCAGAGGATAGAGCCCTGGGGGCGGCTGCCAAGTCTCCTGGGGCGTGTGCTGGGCCCCCGTCAGAGGAGGAAGCAGCCTGGTAAACGGTGTGCCAGGCCTGAGATCTGGAGGCCTCCCACAGCCGGGTCCCTGTCCTGCCCAGGCCCCCCGAGGGAGGACGATGGTCGGGCAGTGGCGAGCGGGGTGGGGCTGGCGCCGAGCCTGCCCTTGGATGCCCCGGGGAAGGGCGCCGGGGGATGGGCTGCCCCTGGCCAGGTCTGAGGGACCGACCCAGCTCGGGGCTGTCGGGGGCAGAGAGAGAACCCCCCTCCGCCCTTTCCCTTCAGGTTCTTAGGGCTGGCCAAATCCTTCCCAAGACAGCTTGTCTGGAGAAAATCAGACCCAGCTGAAGAACATGTGTCCATGGGGGAAACCCGGGAAACTGAGTCTCCCCACACAATAGCAGAGATTCTCATCTTGCATCCTCTCCTGAGCTAATGACAAAGGTGGATGTCCCGGGTGGGTGGGCCTGTGGAATGGGAGAGGGGAGGAAGTCTATTGTCATGCAGAGGGACATGGAAAGACTTGTCTGAAGCTTATCCCCTGCACTGGGGTCAGGTCGGGAAGGGACGGCACAGAGGTGAGCAGGAACCAACCGGCCTCTCTGTGGTGGGGCTGGCCCCGGGGCAGGCGTGGGGGTGATGGCTGGAAGTGGGATGGCGCGTGAGTTGGCACCAGCCAGCGGTGGAGGCAGAGACTCAGAGGTCAGGGATCTCTCTCTCTGTCTCTGTCTCTCTCTCTCTCCCTCAGGGAGCTGAGGAGAGTAAGGTGGCGCCCCCTGCCCACCTCGCCTACCTCTCCATGGGCCCTTCTTTCTCTGGCCGCTCCGGGAGCCCTGCGGGCTTGGGTTCAAGCCCCCACACACCGCACAGGCCAAGGGCGCATGCGCGACCGCCGGGGCCTAGGGCTGGCCTGGGGGGGTGTCCTCAGTGAAGGCCCCGCCCTCCCTCCAGGCTCTGACCCAGCTGCAGCTCTTCCATCGCCGCCCTTCTGGACTGGGCTTCAGCTGTCTCCCTCCCCTCCCCCACTCCCACTCAGCTTGCAGGCCGCTTCCCTGCCTTGAAAGCATTGCTCTGGCCCTGAGGGCCACAGACCTACTGGGCTTCAAGCTCAAGGCTCTGCCTGGGCCTGCTGCTTCGGCCAGGGGCTCATTTTTTCCTGGAAAGACAAAGCCATGGCCTCACCCCACGCCTGCACTTTGCCACGGCAGGCAGCCCAGATGTAGGAAAGGCTCTGTGGAGTCAGAAGTGCCGAGACAGGCAGATGGCACCAGAGGGTTTGGGGGCCAGGGCGCAACTGGGCTAGCCCCTCCTCCCGGGAGTCGGGGAGGCCCGGCCTTCCTAGTGCCCAGGCCACGGCTCCGGGGAGAAACCCGCCATGGAGGGCACGCGGGAGGCCCTCTGCCTGAGGTGGCAGGTGTCACGCCAGGGCCACTGCAAGCCTGGCTCGGCTTGCCTGCTTTCTCCAAAGGAGGCTGGCCGACCAGCCGAACCTGGCACCTGGGCCAGGCCCCTTCCAAGGGGACGAGTTCCAGAGGATAGAGCCCTGGGGGCGGCTGCCAAGTCTCCTGGGGCGTGTGCTGGGCCCCCGTCAGAGGAGGAAGCAGCCTGGTAAACGGTGTGCCAGGCCTGAGATCTGGAGGCCTCCCACAGCCGGGTCCCTGTCCTGCCCAGGCCCCCCGAGGGAGGACGATGGTCGGGCAGTGGCGAGCGGGGTGGGGCTGGCGCCGAGCCTGCCCTTGGATGCCCCGGGGAAGGGCGCCGGGGGATGGGCTGCCCCTGGCCAGGTCTGAGGGACCGACCCAGCTCGGGGCTGTCGGGGGCAGAGAGAGAACCCCCCTCCGCCCTTTCCCTTCAGGTTCTTAGGGCTGGCCAAATCCTTCCCAAGACAGCTTGTCTGGAGAAAATCAGACCCAGCTGAAGAACATGTGTCCATGGGGGAAACCCGGGAAACTGAGTCTCCCCACACAATAGCAGAGATTCTCATCTTGCATCCTCTCCTGAGCTAATGACAAAGGTGGATGTCCCGGGTGGGTGGGCCTGTGGAATGGGAGAGGGGAGGAAGTCTATTGTCATGCAGAGGGACATGGAAAGACTTGTCTGAAGCTTATCCCCTGCACTGGGGTCAGGTCGGGAAGGGACGGCACAGAGGTGAGCAGGAACCAACCGGCCTCTCTGTGGTGGGGCTGGCCCCGGGGCAGGCGTGGGGGTGATGGCTGGAAGTGGGATGGCGCGTGAGTTGGCACCAGCCAGCGGTGGAGGCAGAGACTCAGAGGTCAGGGATCTCTCTCTCTGTCTCTGTCTCTCTCTCTCTCCCTCAGGGAGCTGAGGAGAGTAAGGTGGCGCCCCCTGCCCACCTCGCCTACCTCTCCATGGGCCCTTCTTTCTCTGGCCGCTCCGGGAGCCCTGCGGGCTTGGGTTCAAGCCCCCACACACCGCACAGGCCAAGGGCGCATGCGCGACCGCCGGGGCCTAGGGCTGGCCTCGGGGGGGGGGCGGGGGGTCCTCAGTGAAGGCCCCGCCCTCCCTCGAGGATCTGACCCAGCTGCAGCTCTTCCATCGCCACCCTTCTGGACTGGGCTTCAGCTGTCTCCCTCCCCTCCCCCACTCCCACTCAGCTTGCAGGCCGCTTCCCTGCCTTGAAAGCATTGCTCTGGCCCTGAGGGCCACAGACCTACTGGGCTTCAAGCTCAAGGCTCTGCCTGGGCCTGCTGCTTCGGCCAGGGGCTCATTTTTTCCTGGAAAGACAAAGCCATGGCCTCACCCCACGCCTGCACTTTGCCACGGCAGGCAGCCCAGATGTAGGAAAGGCTCTGTGGAGTCAGAAGTGCCGAGACAGGCAGATGGCACCAGAGGGTTTGGGGGCCAGGGCGCAACTGGGCTAGCCCCTCCTCCCGGGAGTCGGGGAGGCCCGGCCTTCCTAGTGCCCAGGCCACGGCTCCGGGGAGAAACCCGCCATGGAGGGCACGCGGGAGGCCCTCTGCCTGAGGTGGCAGGTGTCACGCCAGGGCCACTGCAAGCCTGGCTCGGCTTGCCTGCTTTCTCCAAAGGAGGCTGGCCGACCAGCCGAACCTGGCACCTGGGCCAGGCCCCTTCCAAGGGGACGAGTTCCAGAGGATAGAGCCCTGGGGGCGGCTGCCAAGTCTCCTGGGGCGTGTGCTGGGCCCCCGTCAGAGGAGGAAGCAGCCTGGTAAACGGTGTGCCAGGCCTGAGATCTGGAGGCCTCCCACAGCCGGGTCCCTGTCCTGCCCAGGCCCCCCGAGGGAGGACGATGGTCGGGCAGTGGCGAGCGGGGTGGGGCTGGCGCCGAGCCTGCCCTTGGATGCCCCGGGGAAGGGCGCCGGGGGATGGGCTGCCCCTGGCCAGGTCTGAGGGACCGACCCAGCTCGGGGCTGTCGGGGGCAGAGAGAGAACCCCCCTCCGCCCTTTCCCTTCAGCTTCTTAGGGCTGGCCAAATCCTTCCCAAGACAGCTTGTCTGGAGAAAATCAGACCCAGCTGAAGAACATGTGTCCATGGGGGAAACCCGGGAAACTGAGTCTCCCCACACAATAGCAGAGATTCTCATCTTGCATCCTCTCCTGAGCTAATGACAAAGGTGGATGTCCCGGGTGGGTGGGCCTGTGGAATGGGAGAGGGGAGGAAGTCTATTGTCATGCAGAGGGACATGGAAAGACTTGTCTGAAGCTTATCCCCTGCACTGGGGTCAGGTCGGGAAGGGACGGCACAGAGGTGAGCAGGAACCAACCGGCCTCTCTGTGGTGGGGCTGGCCCCGGGGCAGGCGTGGGGGTGATGGCTGGAAGTGGGATGGCGCGTGAGTTGGCACCAGCCAGCGGTGGAGGCAGAGACTCAGAGGTCAGGGATCTCTCTCTCTGTCTCTGTCTCTCTCTCTCTCCCTCAGGGAGCTGAGGAGAGTAAGGTGGCGCCCCCTGCCCACCTCGCCTACCTCTCCATGGGCCCTTCTTTCTCTGGCCGCTCCGGGAGCCCTGCGGGCTTGGGTTCAAGCCCCCACACACCGCACAGGCCAAGGGCGCATGCGCGACCGCCGGGGCCTAGGGCTGGCCTGGGGGGGTGTCCTCAGTGAAGGCCCCGCCCTCCCTCCAGGCTCTGACCCAGCTGCAGCTCTTCCATCGCCGCCCTTCTGGACTGGGCTTCAGCTGTCTCCCTCCCCTCCCCCACTCCCACTCAGCTTGCAGGCCGCTTCCCTGCCTTGAAAGCATTGCTCTGGCCCTGAGGGCCACAGACCTACTGGGCTTCAAGCTCAAGGCTCTGCCTGGGCCTGCTGCTTCGGCCAGGGGCTCATTTTTTCCTGGAAAGACAAAGCCATGGCCTCACCCCACGCCTGCACTTTGCCACGGCAGGCAGCCCAGATGTAGGAAAGGCTCTGTGGAGTCAGAAGTGCCGAGACAGGCAGATGGCACCAGAGGGTTTGGGGGCCAGGGCGCAACTGGGCTAGCCCCTCCTCCCGGGAGTCGGGGAGGCCCGGCCTTCCTAGTGCCCAGGCCACGGCTCCGGGGAGAAACCCGCCATGGAGGGCACGCGGGAGGCCCTCTGCCTGAGGTGGCAGGTGTCACGCCAGGGCCACTGCAAGCCTGGCTCGGCTTGCCTGCTTTCTCCAAAGGAGGCTGGCCGACCAGCCGAACCTGGCACCTGGGCCAGGCCCCTTCCAAGGGGACGAGTTCCAGAGGATAGAGCCCTGGGGGCGGCTGCCAAGTCTCCTGGGGCGTGTGCTGGGCCCCCGTCAGAGGAGGAAGCAGCCTGGTAAACGGTGTGCCAGGCCTGAGATCTGGAGGCCTCCCACAGCCGGGTCCCTGTCCTGCCCAGGCCCCCCGAGGGAGGACGATGGTCGGGCAGTGGCGAGCGGGGTGGGGCTGGCGCCGAGCCTGCCCTTGGATGCCCCGGGGAAGGGCGCCGGGGGATGGGCTGCCCCTGGCCAGGTCTGAGGGACCGACCCAGCTCGGGGCTGTCGGGGGCAGAGAGAGAACCCCCCTCCGCCCTTTCCCTTCAGCTTCTTAGGGCTGGCCAAATCCTTCCCAAGACAGCTTGTCTGGAGAAAATCAGACCCAGCTGAAGAACATGTGTCCATGGGGGAAACCCGGGAAACTGAGTCTCCCCACACAATAGCAGAGATTCTCATCTTGCATCCTCTCCTGAGCTAATGACAAAGGTGGATGTCCCGGGTGGGTGGGCCTGTGGAATGGGAGAGGGGAGGAAGTCTATTGTCATGCAGAGGGACATGGAAAGACTTGTCTGAAGCTTATCCCCTGCACTGGGGTCAGGTCGGGAAGGGACGGCACAGAGGTGAGCAGGAACCAACCGGCCTCTCTGTGGTGGGGCTGGCCCCGGGGCAGGCGTGGGGGTGATGGCTGGAAGTGGGATGGCGCGTGAGTTGGCACCAGCCAGCGGTGGAGGCAGAGACTCAGAGGTCAGGGATCTCTCTCTCTGTCTCTGTCTCTCTCTCTCTCCCTCAGGGAGCTGAGGAGAGTAAGGTGGCGCCCCCTGCCCACCTCGCCTACCTCTCCATGGGCCCTTCTTTCTCTGGCCGCTCCGGGAGCCCTGCGGGCTTGGGTTCAAGCCCCCACACACCGCACAGGCCAAGGGCGCATGCGCGACCGCCGGGGCCTAGGGCTGGCCTGGGGGGGTGTCCTCAGTGAAGGCCCCGCCCTCCCTCCAGGCTCTGACCCAGCTGCAGCTCTTCCATCGCCGCCCTTCTGGACTGGGCTTCAGCTGTCTCCCTCCCCTCCCCCACTCCCACTCAGCTTGCAGGCCGCTTCCCTGCCTTGAAAGCATTGCTCTGGCCCTGAGGGCCACAGACCTACTGGGCTTCAAGCTCAAGGCTCTGCCTGGGCCTGCTGCTTCGGCCAGGGGCTCATTTTTTCCTGGAAAGACAAAGCCATGGCCTCACCCCACGCCTGCACTTTGCCACGGCAGGCAGCCCAGATGTAGGAAAGGCTCTGTGGAGTCAGAAGTGCCGAGACAGGCAGATGGCACCAGAGGGTTTGGGGGCCAGGGCGCAACTGGGCTAGCCCCTCCTCCCGGGAGTCGGGGAGGCCCGGCCTTCCTAGTGCCCAGGCCACGGCTCCGGGGAGAAACCCGCCATGGAGGGCACGCGGGAGGCCCTCTGCCTGAGGTGGCAGGTGTCACGCCAGGGCCACTGCAAGCCTGGCTCGGCTTGCCTGCTTTCTCCAAAGGAGGCTGGCCGACCAGCCGAACCTGGCACCTGGGCCAGGCCCCTTCCAAGGGGACGAGTTCCAGAGGATAGAGCCCTGGGGGCGGCTGCCAAGTCTCCTGGGGCGTGTGCTGGGCCCCCGTCAGAGGAGGAAGCAGCCTGGTAAACGGTGTGCCAGGCCTGAGATCTGGAGGCCTCCCACAGCCGGGTCCCTGTCCTGCCCAGGCCCCCCGAGGGAGGACGATGGTCGGGCAGTGGCGAGCGGGGTGGGGCTGGCGCCGAGCCTGCCCTTGGATGCCCCGGGGAAGGGCGCCGGGGGATGGGCTGCCCCTGGCCAGGTCTGAGGGACCGACCCAGCTCGGGGCTGTCGGGGGCAGAGAGAGAACCCCCCTCCGCCCTTTCCCTTCAGCTTCTTAGGGCTGGCCAAATCCTTCCCAAGACAGCTTGTCTGGAGAAAATCAGACCCAGCTGAAGAACATGTGTCCATGGGGGAAACCCGGGAAACTGAGTCTCCCCACACAATAGCAGAGATTCTCATCTTGCATCCTCTCCTGAGCTAATGACAAAGGTGGATGTCCCGGGTGGGTGGGCCTGTGGAATGGGAGAGGGGAGGAAGTCTATTGTCATGCAGAGGGACATGGAAAGACTTGTCTGAAGCTTATCCCCTGCACTGGGGTCAGGTCGGGAAGGGACGGCACAGAGGTGAGCAGGAACCAACCGGCCTCTCTGTGGTGGGGCTGGCCCCGGGGCAGGCGTGGGGGTGATGGCTGGAAGTGGGATGGCGCGTGAGTTGGCACCAGCCAGCGGTGGAGGCAGAGACTCAGAGGTCAGGGATCTCTCTCTCTGTCTCTGTCTCTCTCTCTCTCCCTCAGGGAGCTGAGGAGAGTAAGGTGGCGCCCCCTGCCCACCTCGCCTACCTCTCCATGGGCCCTTCTTTCTCTGGCCGCTCCGGGAGCCCTGCGGGCTTGGGTTCAAGCCCCCACACACCGCACAGGCCAAGGGCGCATGCGCGACCGCCGGGGCCTAGGGCTGGCCTCGGGGGGGGGGGCGGGGGGTCCTCAGTGAAGGCCCCGCCCTCCCTCGAGGATCTGACCCAGCTGCAGCTCTTCCATCGCCACCCTTCTGGACTGGGCTTCAGCTGTCTCCCTCCCCTCCCCCACTCCCACTCAGCTTGCAGGCCGCTTCCCTGCCTTGAAAGCATTGCTCTGGCCCTGAGGGCCACAGACCTACTGGGCTTCAAGCTCAAGGCTCTGCCTGGGCCTGCTGCTTCGGCCAGGGGCTCATTTTTTCCTGGAAAGACAAAGCCATGGCCTCACCCCACGCCTGCACTTTGCCACGGCAGGCAGCCCAGATGTAGGAAAGGCTCTGTGGAGTCAGAAGTGCCGAGACAGGCAGATGGCACCAGAGGGTTTGGGGGCCAGGGCGCAACTGGGCTAGCCCCTCCTCCCGGGAGTCGGGGAGGCCCGGCCTTCCTAGTGCCCAGGCCACGGCTCCGGGGAGAAACCCGCCATGGAGGGCACGCGGGAGGCCCTCTGCCTGAGGTGGCAGGTGTCACGCCAGGGCCACTGCAAGCCTGGCTCGGCTTGCCTGCTTTCTCCAAAGGAGGCTGGCCGACCAGCCGAACCTGGCACCTGGGCCAGGCCCCTTCCAAGGGGACGAGTTCCAGAGGATAGAGCCCTGGGGGCGGCTGCCAAGTCTCCTGGGGCGTGTGCTGGGCCCCCGTCAGAGGAGGAAGCAGCCTGGTAAACGGTGTGCCAGGCCTGAGATCTGGAGGCCTCCCACAGCCGGGTCCCTGTCCTGCCCAGGCCCCCCGAGGGAGGACGATGGTCGGGCAGTGGCGAGCGGGGTGGGGCTGGCGCCGAGCCTGCCCTTGGATGCCCCGGGGAAGGGCGCCGGGGGATGGGCTGCCCCTGGCCAGGTCTGAGGGACCGACCCAGCTCGGGGCTGTCGGGGGCAGAGAGAGAACCCCCCTCCGCCCTTTCCCTTCAGCTTCTTAGGGCTGGCCAAATCCTTCCCAAGACAGCTTGTCTGGAGAAAATCAGACCCAGCTGAAGAACATGTGTCCATGGGGGAAACCCGGGAAACTGAGTCTCCCCACACAATAGCAGAGATTCTCATCTTGCATCCTCTCCTGAGCTAATGACAAAGGTGGATGTCCCGGGTGGGTGGGCCTGTGGAATGGGAGAGGGGAGGAAGTCTATTGTCATGCAGAGGGACATGGAAAGACTTGTCTGAAGCTTATCCCCTGCACTGGGGTCAGGTCGGGAAGGGACGGCACAGAGGTGAGCAGGAACCAACCGGCCTCTCTGTGGTGGGGCTGGCCCCGGGGCAGGCGTGGGGGTGATGGCTGGAAGTGGGATGGCGCGTGAGTTGGCACCAGCCAGCGGTGGAGGCAGAGACTCAGAGGTCAGGGATCTCTCTCTCTGTCTCTGTCTCTCTCTCTCTCCCTCAGGGAGCTGAGGAGAGTAAGGTGGCGCCCCCTGCCCACCTCGCCTACCTCTCCATGGGCCCTTCTTTCTCTGGCCGCTCCGGGAGCCCTGCGGGCTTGGGTTCAAGCCCCCACACACCGCACAGGCCAAGGGCGCATGCGCGACCGCCGGGGCCTAGGGCTGGCCTGGGGGGGTGTCCTCAGTGAAGGCCCCGCCCTCCCTCCAGGCTCTGACCCAGCTGCAGCTCTTCCATCGCCGCCCTTCTGGACTGGGCTTCAGCTGTCTCCCTCCCCTCCCCCCACTCCCACTCAGCTTGCAGGCCGCTTCCCTGCCTTGAAAGCATTGCTCTGGCCCTGAGGGCCACAGACCTACTGGGCTTCAAGCTCAAGGCTCTGCCTGGGCCTGCTGCTTCGGCCAGGGGCTCATTTTTTCCTGGAAAGACAAAGCCATGGCCTCACCCCACGCCTGCACTTTGCCACGGCAGGCAGCCCAGATGTAGGAAAGGCTCTGTGGAGTCAGAAGTGCCGAGACAGGCAGATGGCACCAGAGGGTTTGGGGGCCAGGGCGCAACTGGGCTAGCCCCTCCTCCCGGGAGTCGGGGAGGCCCGGCCTTCCTAGTGCCCAGGCCACGGCTCCGGGGAGAAACCCGCCATGGAGGGCACGCGGGAGGCCCTCTGCCTGAGGTGGCAGGTGTCACGCCAGGGCCACTGCAAGCCTGGCTCGGCTTGCCTGCTTTCTCCAAAGGAGGCTGGCCGACCAGCCGAACCTGGCACCTGGGCCAGGCCCCTTCCAAGGGGACGAGTTCCAGAGGATAGAGCCCTGGGGGCGGCTGCCAAGTCTCCTGGGGCGTGTGCTGGGCCCCCGTCAGAGGAGGAAGCAGCCTGGTAAACGGTGTGCCAGGCCTGAGATCTGGAGGCCTCCCACAGCCGGGTCCCTGTCCTGCCCAGGCCCCCCCGAGGGAGGACGATGGTCGGGCAGTGGCGAGCGGGGTGGGGCTGGCGCCGAGCCTGCCCTTGGATGCCCCAGGGAAGGGCGCCGGGGGATGGGCTGCCCCTGGCCAGGTCTGAGGGACCGACCCAGCTCGGGGCTGTCGGGGGCAGAGAGAGAACCCCCCTCCGCCCTTTCCCTTCAGCTTCTTAGGGCTGGCCAAATCCTTCCCAAGACAGCTTGTCTGGAGAAAATCAGACCCAGCTGAAGAACATGTGTCCATGGGGGAAACCCGGGAAACTGAGTCTCCCCACACAATAGCAGAGATTCTCATCTTGCATCCTCTCCTGAGCTAATGACAAAGGTGGATGTCCCGGGTGGGTGGGCCTGTGGAATGGGAGAGGGGAGGAAGTCTATTGTCATGCAGAGGGACATGGAAAGACTTGTCTGAAGCTTATCCCCTGCACTGGGGTCAGGTCGGGAAGGGACGGCACAGAGGTGAGCAGGAACCAACCGGCCTCTCTGTGGTGGGGCTGGCCCCGGGGCAGGCGTGGGGGTGATGGCTGGAAGTGGGATGGCGCGTGAGTTGGCACCAGCCAGCGGTGGAGGCAGAGACTCAGAGGTCAGGGATCTCTCTCTCTGTCTCTGTCTCTCTCTCTCTCCCTCAGGGAGCTGAGGAGAGTAAGGTGGCGCCCCCTGCCCACCTCGCCTACCTCTCCATGGGCCCTTCTTTCTCTGGCCGCTCCGGGAGCCCTGCGGGCTTGGGTTCAAGCCCCCACACACCGCACAGGCCAAGGGCGCATGCGCGACCGCCGGGGCCTAGGGCTGGCCTCGGGGGGGGGGGCGGGGGGTCCTCAGTGAAGGCCCCGCCCTCCCTCGAGGATCTGACCCAGCTGCAGCTCTTCCATCGCCACCCTTCTGGACTGGGCTTCAGCTGTCTCCCTCCCCTCCCCCACTCCCACTCAGCTTGCAGGCCGCTTCCCTGCCTTGAAAGCATTGCTCTGGCCCTGAGGGCCACAGACCTACTGGGCTTCAAGCTCAAGGCTCTGCCTGGGCCTGCTGCTTCGGCCAGGGGCTCATTTTTTCCTGGAAAGACAAAGCCATGGCCTCACCCCACGCCTGCACTTTGCCACGGCAGGCAGCCCAGATGTAGGAAAGGCTCTGTGGAGTCAGAAGTGCCGAGACAGGCAGATGGCACCAGAGGGTTTGGGGGCCAGGGCGCAACTGGGCTAGCCCCTCCTCCCGGGAGTCGGGGAGGCCCGGCCTTCCTAGTGCCCAGGCCACGGCTCCGGGGAGAAACCCGCCATGGAGGGCACGCGGGAGGCCCTCTGCCTGAGGTGGCAGGTGTCACGCCAGGGCCACTGCAAGCCTGGCTCGGCTTGCCTGCTTTCTCCAAAGGAGGCTGGCCGACCAGCCGAACCTGGCACCTGGGCCAGGCCCCTTCCAAGGGGACGAGTTCCAGAGGATAGAGCCCTGGGGGCGGCTGCCAAGTCTCCTGGGGCGTGTGCTGGGCCCCCGTCAGAGGAGGAAGCAGCCTGGTAAACGGTGTGCCAGGCCTGAGATCTGGAGGCCTCCCACAGCCGGGTCCCTGTCCTGCCCAGGCCCCCCGAGGGAGGACGATGGTCGGGCAGTGGCGAGCGGGGTGGGGCTGGCGCCGAGCCTGCCCTTGGATGCCCCGGGGAAGGGCGCCGGGGGATGGGCTGCCCCTGGCCAGGTCTGAGGGACCGACCCAGCTCGGGGCTGTCGGGGGCAGAGAGAGAACCCCCCTCCGCCCTTTCCCTTCAGCTTCTTAGGGCTGGCCAAATCCTTCCCAAGACAGCTTGTCTGGAGAAAATCAGACCCAGCTGAAGAACATGTGTCCATGGGGGAAACCCGGGAAACTGAGTCTCCCCACACAATAGCAGAGATTCTCATCTTGCATCCTCTCCTGAGCTAATGACAAAGGTGGATGTCCCGGGTGGGTGGGCCTGTGGAATGGGAGAGGGGAGGAAGTCTATTGTCATGCAGAGGGACATGGAAAGACTTGTCTGAAGCTTATCCCCTGCACTGGGGTCAGGTCGGGAAGGGACGGCACAGAGGTGAGCAGGAACCAACCGGCCTCTCTGTGGTGGGGCTGGCCCCGGGGCAGGCGTGGGGGTGATGGCTGGAAGTGGGATGGCGCGTGAGTTGGCACCAGCCAGCGGTGGAGGCAGAGACTCAGATGTCAGGGATCTCTCTCTCTGTCTCTGTCTCTCTCTCTCTCCCTCAGGGAGCTGAGGAGAGTAAGGTGGCGCCCCCTGCCCACCTCGCCTACCTCTCCATGGGCCCTTCTTTCTCTGGCCGCTCCGGGAGCCCTGCGGGCTTGGGTTCAAGCCCCCACACACCGCACAGGCCAAGGGCGCATGCGCGACCGCCGGGGCCTAGGGCTGGCCTGGGGGGGTGTCCTCAGTGAAGGCCCCGCCCTCCCTCCAGGCTCTGACCCAGCTGCAGCTCTTCCATCGCCGCCCTTCTGGACTGGGCTTCAGCTGTCTCCCTTCCCTCCCCCACTCCCACTCAGCTTGCAGGCCGCTTCCCTGCCTTGAAAGCATTGCTCTGGCCCTGAGGGCCACAGACCTACTGGGCTTCAAGCTCAAGGCTCTGCCTGGGCCTGCTGCTTCGGCCAGGGGCTCATTTTTTCCTGGAAAGACAAAGCCATGGCCTCACCCCACGCCTGCACTTTGCCACGGCAGGCAGCCCAGATGTAGGAAAGGCTCTGTGGAGTCAGAAGTGCCGAGACAGGCAGATGGCACCAGAGGGTTTGGGGGCCAGGGCGCAACTGGGCTAGCCCCTCCTCCCGGGAGTCGGGGAGGCCCGGCCTTCCTAGTGCCCAGGCCACGGCTCCGGGGAGAAACCCGCCATGGAGGGCACGCGGGAGGCCCTCTGCCTGAGGTGGCAGGTGTCACGCCAGGGCCACTGCAAGCCTGGCTCGGCTTGCCTGCTTTCTCCAAAGGAGGCTGGCCGACCAGCCGAACCTGGCACCTGGGCCAGGCCCCTTCCAAGGGGACGAGTTACCAGAGGATAGAGCCCTGGGGGCGGCTGCCAAGTCTCCTGGGGCGTGTGCTGGGGCCCCGTCAGAGGAGGAAGCAGCCTGGTAAACGGTGTGCCAGGCCTGAGATCTGGAGGCCTCCCACAGCCGGGTCCCTGTCCTGCCCAGGCCCCCCGAGGGAGGACGATTGTCGGGCAGTGGCGAGCGGGGTGGGGCTGGCGCCGAGCCTGCCCTTGGATGCCCCGGGGAAGGGCGCCGGGGGATGGGCTGCCCCTGGCCAGGTCTGAGGGACCGACCCAGCTCGGGGCTGTCGGGGGCAGAGAGAGAACCCCCCTCCGCCCTTTCCCTTCAGCTTCTTAGGGCTGGCCAAATCCTTCCCAAGACAGCTTGTCTGGAGAAAATCAGACCCAGCTGAAGAACATGTGTCCATGGGGGAAACCCGGGAAACTGAGTCTCCCCACACAATAGCAGAGATTCTCATCTTGCATCCTCTCCTGAGCTAATGACAAAGGTGGATGTCCCGGGTGGGTGGGCCTGTGGAATGGGAGAGGGGAGGAAGTCTATTGTCATGCAGAGGGACATGGAAAGACTTGTCTGAAGCTTATCCCCTGCACTGGGGTCAGGTCGGGAAGGGACGGCACAGAGGTGAGCAGGAACCAACCGGCCTCTCTGTGGTGGGGCTGGCCCCGGGGCAGGCGTGGGGGTGATGGCTGGAAGTGGGATGGCGCGTGAGTTGGCACCAGCCAGCGGTGGAGGCAGAGACTCAGAGGTCAGGGATCTCTCTCTCTGTCTCTGTCTCTCTCTCTCTCCCTCAGGGAGCTGAGGAGAGTAAGGTGGCGCCCCCTGCCCACCTCGCCTACCTCTCCATGGGCCCTTCTTTCTCTGGCCGCTCCGGGAGCCCTGCGGGCTTGGGTTCAAGCCCCCACACACCGCACAGGCCAAGGGCGCATGCGCGACCGCCGGGGCCTAGGGCTGGCCTCGGGGGGGGGGCGGGGGGTCCTCAGTGAAGGCCCCGCCCTCCCTCGAGGCTCTGACCCAGCTGCAGCTCTTCCATCGCCACCCTTCTGGACTGGGCTTCAGCTGTCTCCCTCCCCTCCCCCACTCCCACTCAGCTTGCAGGCCGCTTCCCTGCCTTGAAAGCATTGCTCTGGCCCTGAGGGCCACAGACCTACTGGGCTTCAAGCTCAAGGCTCTGCCTGGGCCTGCTGCTTCGGCCAGGGGCTCATTTTTTCCTGGAAAGACAAAGCCATGGCCTCACCCCACGCCTGCACTTTGCCACGGCAGTCAGCCCAGATGTAGGAAAGGCTCTGTGGACTCAGAAGTGCCGAGACAGGCAGATGGCACCAGAGGGTTTGGGGGCCAGGGCGCAACTGGGCTAGCCCCTCCTCCCGGGAGTCGGGGAGGCCCGGCCTTCCTAGTGCCCAGGCCACGGCTCCGGGGAGAAACCCGCCATGGAGGGCACGCGGGAGGCCCTCTGCCTGAGGTGGCAGGTGTCACGCCAGGGCCACTGCAAGCCTGGCTCGGCTTGCCTGCTTTCTCCAAAGGAGGCTGGCCGACCAGCCGAACCTGGCACCTGGGCCAGGCCCCTTCCAAGGGGACGAGTTCCAGAGGATAGAGCCCTGGGGGCGGCTGCCAAGTCTCCTGGGGCGTGTGCTGGGCCCCCGTCAGAGGAGGAAGCAGCCTGGTAAACGGTGTGCCAGGCCTGAGATCTGGAGGCCTCCCACAGCCGGGTCCCTGTCCTGCCCAGGCCCCCCGAGGGAGGACGATGGTCGGGCAGTGGCGAGCGGGGTGGGGCTGGCGCCGAGCCTGCCCTTGGATGCCCCGGGGAAGGGCGCCGGGGGATGGGCTGCCCCTGGCCAGGTCTGAGGGACCGACCCAGCTCGGGGCTGTCGGGGGCAGAGAGAGAACCCCCCTCCGCCCTTTCCCTTCAGCTTCTTAGGGCTGGCCAAATCCTTCCCAAGACAGCTTGTCTGGAGAAAATCAGACCCAGCTGAAGAACATGTGTCCATGGGGGAAACCCGGGAAACTGAGTCTCCCCACACAATAGCAGAGATTCTCATCTTGCATCCTCTCCTGAGCTAATGACAAAGGTGGATGTCCCGGGTGGGTGGGCCTGTGGAATGGGAGAGGGGAGGAAGTCTATTGTCATGCAGAGGGACATGGAAAGACTTGTCTGAAGCTTATCCCCTGCACTGGGGTCAGGTCGGGAAGGGACGGCACAGAGGTGAGCAGGAACCAACCGGCCTCTCTGTGGTGGGGCTGGCCCCGGGGCAGGCGTGGGGGTGATGGCTGGAAGTGGGATGGCGCGTGAGTTGGCACCAGCCAGCGGTGGAGGCAGAGACTCAGATGTCAGGGATCTCTCTCTCTGTCTCTGTCTCTCTCTCTCTCCCTCAGGGAGCTGAGGAGAGTAAGGTGGCGCCCCCTGCCCACCTCGCCTACCTCTCCATGGGCCCTTCTTTCTCTGGCCGCTCCGGGAGCCCTGCGGGCTTGGGTTCAAGCCCCCACACACCGCACAGGCCAAGGGCGCATGCGCGACCGCCGGGGCCTAGGGCTGGCCTGGGGGGGTGTCCTCAGTGAAGGCCCCGCCCTCCCTCCAGGCTCTGACCCAGCTGCAGCTCTTCCATCGCCGCCCTTCTGGACTGGGCTTCAGCTGTCTCCCTTCCCTCCCCCACTCCCACTCAGCTTGCAGGCCGCTTCCCTGCCTTGAAAGCATTGCTCTGGCCCTGAGGGCCACAGACCTACTGGGCTTCAAGCTCAAGGCTCTGCCTGGGCCTGCTGCTTCGGCCAGGGGCTCATTTTTTCCTGGAAAGACAAAGCCATGGCCTCACCCCACGCCTGCACTTTGCCACGGCAGGCAGCCCAGATGTAGGAAAGGCTCTGTGGAGTCAGAAGTGCCGAGACAGGCAGATGGCACCAGAGGGTTTGGGGGCCAGGGCGCAACTGGGCTAGCCCCTCCTCCCGGGAGTCGGGGAGGCCCGGCCTTCCTAGTGCCCAGGCCACGGCTCCGGGGAGAAACCCGCCATGGAGGGCACGCGGGAGGCCCTCTGCCTGAGGTGGCAGGTGTCACGCCAGGGCCACTGCAAGCCTGGCTCGGCTTGCCTGCTTTCTCCAAAGGAGGCTGGCCGACCAGCCGAACCTGGCACCTGGGCCAGGCCCCTTCCAAGGGGACGAGTTACCAGAGGATAGAGCCCTGGGGGCGGCTGCCAAGTCTCCTGGGGCGTGTGCTGGGGCCCCGTCAGAGGAGGAAGCAGCCTGGTAAACGGTGTGCCAGGCCTGAGATCTGGAGGCCTCCCACAGCCGGGTCCCTGTCCTGCCCAGGCCCCCCGAGGGAGGACGATTGTCGGGCAGTGGCGAGCGGGGTGGGGCTGGCGCCGAGCCTGCCCTTGGATGCCCCGGGGAAGGGCGCCGGGGGATGGGCTGCCCCTGGCCAGGTCTGAGGGACCGACCCAGCTCGGGGCTGTCGGGGGCAGAGAGAGAACCCCCCTCCGCCCTTTCCCTTCAGCTTCTTAGGGCTGGCCAAATCCTTCCCAAGACAGCTTGTCTGGAGAAAATCAGACCCAGCTGAAGAACATGTGTCCATGGGGGAAACCCGGGAAACTGAGTCTCCCCACACAATAGCAGAGATTCTCATCTTGCATCCTCTCCTGAGCTAATGACAAAGGTGGATGTCCCGGGTGGGTGGGCCTGTGGAATGGGAGAGGGGAGGAAGTCTATTGTCATGCAGAGGGACATGGAAAGACTTGTCTGAAGCTTATCCCCTGCACTGGGGTCAGGTCGGGAAGGGACGGCACAGAGGTGAGCAGGAACCAACCGGCCTCTCTGTGGTGGGGCTGGCCCCGGGGCAGGCGTGGGGGTGATGGCTGGAAGTGGGATGGCGCGTGAGTTGGCACCAGCCAGCGGTGGAGGCAGAGACTCAGAGGTCAGGGATCTCTCTCTCTGTCTCTGTCTCTCTCTCTCTCCCTCAGGGAGCTGAGGAGAGTAAGGTGGCGCCCCCTGCCCACCTCGCCTACCTCTCCATGGGCCCTTCTTTCTCTGGCCGCTCCGGGAGCCCTGCGGGCTTGGGTTCAAGCCCCCACACACCGCACAGGCCAAGGGCGCATGCGCGACCGCCGGGGCCTAGGGCTGGCCTCGGGGGGGGGGGCGGGGGGTCCTCAGTGAAGGCCCCGCCCTCCCTCGAGGCTCTGACCCAGCTGCAGCTCTTCCATCGCCACCCTTCTGGACTGGGCTTCAGCTGTCTCCCTCCCCTCCCCCACTCCCACTCAGCTTGCAGGCCGCTTCCCTGCCTTGAAAGCATTGCTCTGGCCCTGAGGGCCACAGACCTACTGGGCTTCAAGCTCAAGGCTCTGCCTGGGCCTGCTGCTTCGGCCAGGGGCTCATTTTTTCCTGGAAAGACAAAGCCATGGCCTCACCCCACGCCTGCACTTTGCCACGGCAGTCAGCCCAGATGTAGGAAAGGCTCTGTGGACTCAGAAGTGCCGAGACAGGCAGATGGCACCAGAGGGTTTGGGGGCCAGGGCGCAACTGGGCTAGCCCCTCCTCCCGGGAGTCGGGGAGGCCCGGCCTTCCTAGTGCCCAGGCCACGGCTCCGGGGAGAAACCCGCCATGGAGGGCACGCGGGAGGCCCTCTGCCTGAGGTGGCAGGTGTCACGCCAGGGCCACTGCAAGCCTGGCTCGGCTTGCCTGCTTTCTCCAAAGGAGGCTGGCCGACCAGCCGAACCTGGCACCTGGGCCAGGCCCCTTCCAAGGGGACGAGTTCCAGAGGATAGAGCCCTGGGGGCGGCTGCCAAGTCTCCTGGGGCGTGTGCTGGGCCCCCGTCAGAGGAGGAAGCAGCCTGGTAAACGGTGTGCCAGGCCTGAGATCTGGAGGCCTCCCACAGCCGGGTCCCTGTCCTGCCCAGGCCCCCCGAGGGAGGACGATGGTCGGGCAGTGGCGAGCGGGGTGGGGCTGGCGCCGAGCCTGCCCTTGGATGCCCCGGGGAAGGGCGCCGGGGGATGGGCTGCCCCTGGCCAGGTCTGAGGGACCGACCCAGCTCGGGGCTGTCGGGGGCAGAGAGAGAACCCCCCTCCGCCCTTTCCCTTCAGCTTCTTAGGGCTGGCCAAATCCTTCCCAAGACAGCTTGTCTGGAGAAAATCAGACCCAGCTGAAGAACATGTGTCCATGGGGGAAACCCGGGAAACTGAGTCTCCCCACACAATAGCAGAGATTCTCATCTTGCATCCTCTCCTGAGCTAATGACAAAGGTGGATGTCCCGGGTGGGTGGGCCTGTGGAATGGGAGAGGGGAGGAAGTCTATTGTCATGCAGAGGGACATGGAAAGACTTGTCTGAAGCTTATCCCCTGCACTGGGGTCAGGTCGGGAAGGGACGGCACAGAGGTGAGCAGGAACCAACCGGCCTCTCTGTGGTGGGGCTGGCCCCGGGGCAGGCGTGGGGGTGATGGCTGGAAGTGGGATGGCGCGTGAGTTGGCACCAGCCAGCGGTGGAGGCAGAGACTCAGAGGTCAGGGATCTCTCTCTCTGTCTCTGTCTCTCTCTCTCTCCCTCAGGGAGCTGAGGAGAGTAAGGTGGCGCCCCCTGCCCACCTCGCCTACCTCTCCATGGGCCCTTCTTTCTCTGGCCGCTCCGGGAGCCCTGCGGGCTTGGGTTCAAGCCCCCACACACCGCACAGGCCAAGGGCGCATGCGCGACCGCCGGGGCCTAGGGCTGGCCTCGGGGGGGGGGGCGGGGGGTCCTCAGTGAAGGCCCCCGCCCTCCCTCGAGGATCTGACCCAGCTGCAGCTCTTCCATCGCCACCCTTCTGGACTGGGCTTCAGCTGTCTCCCTCCCCTCCCCCACTCCCACTCAGCTTGCAGGCCGCTTCCCTGCCTTGAAAGCATTGCTCTGGCCCTGAGGGCCACAGACCTACTGGGCTTCAAGCTCAAGGCTCTGCCTGGGCCTGCTGCTTCGGCCAGGGGCTCATTTTTTCCTGGAAAGACAAAGCCATGGCCTCACCCCACGCCTGCACTTTGCCACGGCAGGCAGCCCAGATGTAGGAAAGGCTCTGTGGAGTCAGAAGTGCCGAGACAGGCAGATGGCACCAGAGGGTTTGGGGGCCAGGGCGCAACTGGGCTAGCCCCTCCTCCCGGGAGTCGGGGAGGCCCGGCCTTCCTAGTGCCCAGGCCACGGCTCCGGGGAGAAACCCGCCATGGAGGGCACGCGGGAGGCCCTCTGCCTGAGGTGGCAGGTGTCACGCCAGGGCCACTGCAAGCCTGGCTCGGCTTGCCTGCTTTCTCCAAAGGAGGCTGGCCGACCAGCCGAACCTGGCACCTGGGCCAGGCCCCTTCCAAGGGGACGAGTTGCAGAGGATAGAGCCCTGGGGGCGGCTGCCAAGTCTCCTGGGGCGTGTGCTGGGCCCCCGTCAGAGGAGGAAGCAGCCTGGGTAAACGGTGTGCCAGGCCTGAGATCTGGAGGCCTCCCACACCCGGGTCCCTGTCCTGCCCAGGCCCCCCGAGGGAGGACGATTGTCGGGCAGTGGCGAGCGGGGTGGGGCTGGCGCCGAGCCTGCCCTTGGATGCCCCGGGGAAGGGCGCCGGGGGATGGGCTGCCCCTGGCCAGGTCTGAGGGACCGACCCAGCTCGGGGCTGTCGGGGGCAGAGAGAGAACCCCCCTCCGCCCTTTCCCTTCAGCTTCTTAGGGCTGGCCAAATCCTTCCCAAGACAGCTTGTCTGGAGAAAATCAGACCCAGCTGAAGAACATGTGTCCATGGGGGAAACCCGGGAAACTGAGTCTCCCCACACAATAGCAGAGATTCTCATCTTGCATCCTCTCCTGAGCTAATGACAAAGGTGGATGTCCCGGGTGGGTGGGCCTGTGGAATGGGAGAGGGGAGGAAGTCTATTGTCATGCAGAGGGACATGGAAAGACTTGTCTGAAGCTTATCCCCTGCACTGGGGTCAGGTCGGGAAGGGACGGCACAGAGGTGAGCAGGAACCAACCGGCCTCTCTGTGGTGGGGCTGGCCCCGGGGCAGGCGTGGGGGTGATGGCTGGAAGTGGGATGGCGCGTGAGTTGGCACCAGCCAGCGGTGGAGGCAGAGACTCAGAGGTCAGGGATCTCTCTCTCTGTCTCTGTCTCTCTCTCTCTCCCTCAGGGAGCTGAGGAGAGTAAGGTGGCGCCCCCTGCCCACCTCGCCTACCTCTCCATGGGCCCTTCTTTCTCTGGCCGCTCCGGGAGCCCTGCGGGCTTGGGTTCAAGCCCCCACACACCGCACAGGCCAAGGGCGCATGCGCGACCGCCGGGGCCTAGGGCTGGCCTCGGGGGGGGGGCGGGGGGTCCTCAGTGAAGGCCCCGCCCTCCCTCGAGGATCTGACCCAGCTGCAGCTCTTCCATCGCCACCCTTCTGGACTGGGCTTCAGCTGTCTCCCTCCCCTCCCCCACTCCCACTCAGCTTGCAGGCCGCTTCCCTGCCTTGAAAGCATTGCTCTGGCCCTGAGGGCCACAGACCTACTGGGCTTCAAGCTCAAGGCTCTGCCTGGGCCTGCTGCTTCGGCCAGGGGCTCATTTTTTCCTGGAAAGACAAAGCCATGGCCTCACCCCACGCCTGCACTTTGCCACGGCAGGCAGCCCAGATGTAGGAAAGGCTCTGTGGAGTCAGAAGTGCCGAGACAGGCAGATGGCACCAGAGGGTTTGGGGGCCAGGGCGCAACTGGGCTAGCCCCTCCTCCCGGGAGTCGGGGAGGCCCGGCCTTCCTAGTGCCCAGGCCACGGCTCCGGGGAGAAACCCGCCATGGAGGGCACGCGGGAGGCCCTCTGCCTGAGGTGGCAGGTGTCACGCCAGGGCCACTGCAAGCCTGGCTCGGCTTGCCTGCTTTCTCCAAAGGAGGCTGGCCGACCAGCCGAACCTGGCACCTGGGCCAGGCCCCTTCCAAGGGGACGAGTTCCAGAGGATAGAGCCCTGGGGGCGGCTGCCAAGTCTCCTGGGGCGTGTGCTGGGCCCCCGTCAGAGGAGGAAGCAGCCTGGTAAACGGTGTGCCAGGCCTGAGATCTGGAGGCCTCCCACAGCCGGGTCCCTGTCCTGCCCAGGCCCCCCGAGGGAGGACGATGGTCGGGCAGTGGCGAGCGGGGTGGGGCTGGCGCCGAGCCTGCCCTTGGATGCCCCGGGGAAGGGCGCCGGGGGATGGGCTGCCCCTGGCCAGGTCTGAGGGACCGACCCAGCTCGGGGCTGTCGGGGGCAGAGAGAGAACCCCCCTCCGCCCTTTCCCTTCAGCTTCTTAGGGCTGGCCAAATCCTTCCCAAGACAGCTTGTCTGGAGAAAATCAGACCCAGCTGAAGAACATGTGTCCATGGGGGAAACCCGGGAAACTGAGTCTCCCCACACAATAGCAGAGATTCTCATCTTGCATCCTCTCCTGAGCTAATGACAAAGGTGGATGTCCCGGGTGGGTGGGCCTGTGGAATGGGAGAGGGGAGGAAGTCTATTGTCATGCAGAGGGACATGGAAAGACTTGTCTGAAGCTTATCCCCTGCACTGGGGTCAGGTCGGGAAGGGACGGCACAGAGGTGAGCAGGAACCAACCGGCCTCTCTGTGGTGGGGCTGGCCCCGGGGCAGGCGTGGGGGTGATGGCTGGAAGTGGGATGGCGCGTGAGTTGGCACCAGCCAGCGGTGGAGGCAGAGACTCAGAGGTCAGGGATCTCTCTCTCTGTCTCTGTCTCTCTCTCTCTCCCTCAGGGAGCTGAGGAGAGTAAGGTGGCGCCCCCTGCCCACCTCGCCTACCTCTCCATGGGCCCTTCTTTCTCTGGCCGCTCCGGGAGCCCTGCGGGCTTGGGTTCAAGCCCCCACACACCGCACAGGCCAAGGGCGCATGCGCGACCGCCGGGGCCTAGGGCTCCTCTCGGGGGGGGGGGGGGGGGGGTTCCTCAGTGAAGGCCCCGCCCTCCCTCCAGGCTCTGACCCAGCTGCAGCTCTTCCATCGCCGCCCTTCTGGACTCGGCTTCAGCTGTCTCCCTCCCCTCCCCCACTCCCACTCAGCTTGCAGGCCGCTTCCCTGCCTTGAAAGCATGGCTCTGGCCCTGAGGGCCACAGACCTACTGGGCTTCAAGCTCAAGGCTCTGCCTGGGCCTGCTGCTTCGGCCAGGGGCTCATTTTTTCCTGGAAAGACAAAGCCATGGCCTCACCCCACGCCTGCACTTTGCCACGGCAGGCAGCCCAGATGTAGGAAAGGCTCTGTGGAGTCAGAAGTGCCGAGACAGGCAGATGGCACCAGAGGGTTTGGGGGCCAGGGCGCAAGTGGGCTAGCCCCTCCTCCCGGGAGTCGGGGAGGCCCGGCCTTCCTAGTGCCCAGGCCACGGCTCCGGGGAGAAACCCGCCATGGAGGGCACGCGGGAGGCCCTCTGCCTGAGGTGGCAGGTGTCACGCCAGGGCCACTGCAAGCCTGGCTCGGCTTGCCTGCTTTCTCCAAAGGAGGCTGGCCGACCAGCCGAACCTGGCACCTGGGCCAGGCCCCTTCCAAGGGGACGAGTTGCAGAGGATAGAGCCCTGGGGGCGGCTGCCAAGTCTCCTGGGGCGTGTGCTGGGCCCCCGTCAGAGGAGGAAGCAGCCTGGTAAACGGTGTGCCAGGCCTGAGATCTGGAGGCCTCCCACAGCCGGGTCCCTGTCCTGCCCAGGCCCCCCGAGGGAGGACGATGGTCGGGCAGTGGCGAGCGGGGTGGGGCTGGCGCCGAGCCTGCCCTTGGATGCCCCGGGGAAGGGCGCCGGGGGATGGGCTGCCCCTGGCCAGGTCTGAGGGACCGACCCAGCTCGGGGCTGTCGGGGGCAGAGAGAGAACCCCCCTCCGCCCTTTCCCTTCAGGTTCTTAGGGCTGGCCAAATCCTTCCCAAGACAGCTTGTCTGGAGAAAATCAGACCCAGCTGAAGAACATGTGTCCATGGGGGAAACCCGGGAAACTGAGTCTCCCCACACAATAGCAGAGATTCTCATCTTGCATCCTCTCCTGAGCTAATGACAAAGGTGGATGTCCCGGGTGGGTGGGCCTGTGGAATGGGAGAGGGGAGGAAGTCTATTGTCATGCAGAGGGACATGGAAAGACTTGTCTGAAGCTTATCCCCTGCACTGGGGTCAGGTCGGGAAGGGACGGCACAGAGGTGAGCAGGAACCAACCGGCCTCTCTGTGGTGGGGCTGGCCCCGGGGCAGGCGTGGGGGTGATGGCTGGAAGTGGGATGGCGCGTGAGTTGGCACCAGCCAGCGGTGGAGGCAGAGACTCAGAGGTCAGGGATCTCTCTCTCTGTCTCTGTCTCTGTCTCTCTCCCTCAGGGAGCTGAGGAGAGTAAGGTGGCGCCCCCTGCCCACCTCGCCTACCTCTCCATGGGCCCTTCTTTCTCTGGCCGCTCCGGGAGCCCTGCGGGCTTGGGTTCAAGCCCCCACACACCGCACAGGCCAAGGGCGCATGCGCGACCGCCGGGGCCTAGGGCTGGCCTGGGGGGGTGTCCTCAGTGAAGGCCCCGCCCTCCCTCCAGGCTCTGACCCAGCTGCAGCTCTTCCATCGCCGCCCTTCTGGACTGGGCTTCAGCTGTCTCCCTTCCCTCCCCCACTCCCACTCAGCTTGCAGGCCGCTTCCCTGCCTTGAAAGCATTGCTCTGGCCCTGAGGGCCACAGACCTACTGGGCTTCAAGCTCAAGGCTCTGCCTGGGCCTGCTGCTTCGGCCAGGGGCTCATTTTTTCCTGGAAAGACAAAGCCATGGCCTCACCCCACGCCTGCACTTTGCCACGGCAGGCAGCCCAGATGTAGGAAAGGCTCTGTGGAGTCAGAAGTGCCGAGACAGGCAGATGGCACCAGAGGGTTTGGGGGCCAGGGCGCAACTGGGCTAGCCCCTCCTCCCGGGAGTCGGGGAGGCCCGGCCTTCCTAGTGCCCAGGCCACGGCTCCGGGGAGAAACCCGCCATGGAGGGCACGCGGGAGGCCCTCTGCCTGAGGTGGCAGGTGTCACGCCAGGGCCACTGCAAGCCTGGCTCGGCTTGCCTGCTTTCTCCAAAGGAGGCTGGCCGACCAGCCGAACCTGGCACCTGGGCCAGGCCCCTTCCAAGGGGACGAGTTACCAGAGGATAGAGCCCTGGGGGCGGCTGCCAAGTCTCCTGGGGCGTGTGCTGGGGCCCCGTCAGAGGAGGAAGCAGCCTGGTAAACGGTGTGCCAGGCCTGAGATCTGGAGGCCTCCCACAGCCGGGTCCCTGTCCTGCCCAGGCCCCCCGAGGGAGGACGATTGTCGGGCAGTGGCGAGCGGGGTGGGGCTGGCGCCGAGCCTGCCCTTGGATGCCCCGGGGAAGGGCGCCGGGGGATGGGCTGCCCCTGGCCAGGTCTGAGGGACCGACCCAGCTCGGGGCTGTCGGGGGCAGAGAGAGAACCCCCCTCCGCCCTTTCCCTTCAGCTTCTTAGGGCTGGCCAAATCCTTCCCAAGACAGCTTGTCTGGAGAAAATCAGACCCAGCTGAAGAACATGTGTCCATGGGGGAAACCCGGGAAACTGAGTCTCCCCACACAATAGCAGAGATTCTCATCTTGCATCCTCTCCTGAGCTAATGACAAAGGTGGATGTCCCGGGTGGGTGGGCCTGTGGAATGGGAGAGGGGAGGAAGTCTATTGTCATGCAGAGGGACATGGAAAGACTTGTCTGAAGCTTATCCCCTGCACTGGGGTCAGGTCGGGAAGGGACGGCACAGAGGTGAGCAGGAACCAACCGGCCTCTCTGTGGTGGGGCTGGCCCCGGGGCAGGCGTGGGGGTGATGGCTGGAAGTGGGATGGCGCGTGAGTTGGCACCAGCCAGCGGTGGAGGCAGAGACTCAGAGGTCAGGGATCTCTCTCTCTGTCTCTGTCTCTCTCTCTCTCCCTCAGGGAGCTGAGGAGAGTAAGGTGGCGCCCCCTGCCCACCTCGCCTACCTCTCCATGGGCCCTTCTTTCTCTGGCCGCTCCGGGAGCCCTGCGGGCTTGGGTTCAAGCCCCCACACACCGCACAGGCCAAGGGCGCATGCGCGACCGCCGGGGCCTAGGGCTGGCCTGGGGGGGTGTCCTCAGTGAAGGCCCCGCCCTCCCTCCAGGCTCTGACCCAGCTGCAGCTCTTCCATCGCCGCCCTTCTGGACTGGGCTTCAGCTGTCTCCCTCCCCTCCCCCACTCCCACTCAGCTTGCAGGCCGCTTCCCTGCCTTGAAAGCATTGCTCTGGCCCTGAGGGCCACAGACCTACTGGGCTTCAAGCTCAAGGCTCTGCCTGGGCCTGCTGCTTCGGCCAGGGGCTCATTTTTTCCTGGAAAGACAAAGCCATGGCCTCACCCCACGCCTGCACTTTGCCACGGCAGGCAGCCCAGATGTAGGAAAGGCTCTGTGGAGTCAGAAGTGCCGAGACAGGCAGATGGCACCAGAGGGTTTGGGGGCCAGGGCGCAAGTGGGCTAGCCCCTCCTCCCGGGAGTCGGGGAGGCCCGGCCTTCCTAGTGCCCAGGCCACGGCTCCGGGGAGAAACCCGCCATGGAGGGCACGCGGGAGGCCCTCTGCCTGAGGTGGCAGGTGTCACGCCAGGGCCACTGCAAGCCTGGCTCGGCTTGCCTGCTTTCTCCAAAGGAGGCTGGCCGACCAGCCGAACCTGGCACCTGGGCCAGGCCCCTTCCAAGGGGACGAGTTACCAGAGGATAGAGCCCTGGGGGCGGCTGCCAAGTCTCCTGGGGCGTGTGCTGGGCCCCCGTCAGAGGAGGAAGCAGCCTGGTAAACGGTGTGCCAGGCCTGAGATCTGGAGGCCTCCCACAGCCGGGTCCCTGTCCTGCCCAGGCCCCCCGAGGGAGGACGATGGTCGGGCAGTGGCGAGCGGGGTGGGGCTGGCGCCGAGCCTGCCCTTGGATGCCCCGGGGAAGGGCGCCGGGGGATGGGCTGCCCCTGGCCAGGTCTGAGGGACCGACCCAGCTCGGGGCTGTCGGGGGCAGAGAGAGAACCCCCCTCCGCCCTTTCCCTTCAGCTTCTTAGGGCTGGCCAAATCCTTCCCAAGACAGCTTGTCTGGAGAAAATCAGACCCAGCTGAAGAACATGTGTCCATGGGGGAAACCCGGGAAACTGAGTCTCCCCACACAATAGCAGAGATTCTCATCTTGCATCCTCTCCTGAGCTAATGACAAAGGTGGATGTCCCGGGTGGGTGGGCCTGTGGAATGGGAGAGGGGAGGAAGTCTATTGTCATGCAGAGGGACATGGAAAGACTTGTCTGAAGCTTATCCCCTGCACTGGGGTCAGGTCGGGAAGGGACGGCACAGAGGTGAGCAGGAACCAACCGGCCTCTCTGTGGTGGGGCTGGCCCCGGGGCAGGCGTGGGGGTGATGGCTGGAAGTGGGATGGCGCGTGAGTTGGCACCAGCCAGCGGTGGAGGCAGAGACTCAGAGGTCAGGGATCTCTCTCTCTGTCTCTGTCTCTCTCTCTCTCCCTCAGGGAGCTGAGGAGAGTAAGGTGGCGCCCCCTGCCCACCTCGCCTACCTCTCCATGGGCCCTTCTTTCTCTGGCCGCTCCGGGAGCCCTGCGGGCTTGGGTTCAAGCCCCCACACACCGCACAGGCCAAGGGCGCATGCGCGACCGCCGGGGCCTAGGGCTGGCCTCGGGGGGGGGGGCGGGGGGTCCTCAGTGAAGGCCCCGCCCTCCCTCGAGGATCTGACCCAGCTGCAGCTCTTCCATCGCCACCCTTCTGGACTGGGCTTCAGCTGTCTCCCTCCCCTCCCCCACTCCCACTCAGCTTGCAGGCCGCTTCCCTGCCTTGAAAGCATTGCTCTGGCCCTGAGGGCCACAGACCTACTGGGCTTCAAGCTCAAGGCTCTGCCTGGGCCTGCTGCTTCGGCCAGGGGCTCATTTTTTCCTGGAAAGACAAAGCCATGGCCTCACCCCACGCCTGCACTTTGCCACGGCAGGCAGCCCAGATGTAGGAAAGGCTCTGTGGAGTCAGAAGTGCCGAGACAGGCAGATGGCACCAGAGGGTTTGGGGGCCAGGGCGCAACTGGGCTAGCCCCTCCTCCCGGGAGTCGGGGAGGCCCGGCCTTCCTAGTGCCCAGGCCACGGCTCCGGGGAGAAACCCGCCATGGAGGGCACGCGGGAGGCCCTCTGCCTGAGGTGGCAGGTGTCACGCCAGGGCCACTGCAAGCCTGGCTCGGCTTGCCTGCTTTCTCCAAAGGAGGCTGGCCGACCAGCCGAACCTGGCACCTGGGCCAGGCCCCTTCCAAGGGGACGAGTTCCAGAGGATAGAGCCCTGGGGGCGGCTGCCAAGTCTCCTGGGGCGTGTGCTGGGCCCCCGTCAGAGGAGGAAGCAGCCTGGTAAACGGTGTGCCAGGCCTGAGATCTGGAGGCCTCCCACAGCCGGGTCCCTGTCCTGCCCAGGCCCCCCGAGGGAGGACGATGGTCGGGCAGTGGCGAGCGGGGTGGGGCTGGCGCCGAGCCTGCCCTTGGATGCCCCGGGGAAGGGCGCCGGGGGATGGGCTGCCCCTGGCCAGGTCTGAGGGACCGACCCAGCTCGGGGCTGTCGGGGGCAGAGAGAGAACCCCCCTCCGCCCTTTCCCTTCAGCTTCTTAGGGCTGGCCAAATCCTTCCCAAGACAGCTTGTCTGGAGAAAATCAGACCCAGCTGAAGAACATGTGTCCATGGGGGAAACCCGGGAAACTGAGTCTCCCCACACAATAGCAGAGATTCTCATCTTGCATCCTCTCCTGAGCTAATGACAAAGGTGGATGTCCCGGGTGGGTGGGCCTGTGGAATGGGAGAGGGGAGGAAGTCTATTGTCATGCAGAGGGACATGGAAAGACTTGTCTGAAGCTTATCCCCTGCACTGGGGTCAGGTCGGGAAGGGACGGCACAGAGGTGAGCAGGAACCAACCGGCCTCTCTGTGGTGGGGCTGGCCCCGGGGCAGGCGTGGGGGTGATGGCTGGAAGTGGGATGGCGCGTGAGTTGGCACCAGCCAGCGGTGGAGGCAGAGACTCAGAGGTCAGGGATCTCTCTCTCTGTCTCTGTCTCTCTCTCTCTCCCTCAGGGAGCTGAGGAGAGTAAGGTGGCGCCCCCTGCCCACCTCGCCTACCTCTCCATGGGCCCTTCTTTCTCTGGCCGCTCCGGGAGCCCTGCGGGCTTGGGTTCAAGCCCCCACACACCGCACAGGCCAAGGGCGCATGCGCGACCGCCGGGGCCTAGGGCTGGTCTCGGGGGGGGGGGGGGGGGGGGGTTCCTCAGTGAAGGCCCCGCCCTCCCTCCAGGCTCTGACCCAGCTGCAGCTCTTCCATCGCCGCCCTTCTGGACTCGGCTTCAGCTGTCTCCCTCCCCTCCCCCACTCCCACTCAGCTTGCAGGCCGCTTCCCTGCCTTGAAAGCATGGCTCTGGCCCTGAGGGCCACAGACCTACTGGGCTTCAAGCTCAAGGCTCTGCCTGGGCCTGCTGCTTCGGCCAGGGGCTCATTTTTTCCTGGAAAGACAAAGCCATGGCCTCACCCCACGCCTGCACTTTGCCACGGCAGGCAGCCCAGATGTAGGAAAGGCTCTGTGGAGTCAGAAGTGCCGAGACAGGCAGATGGCACCAGAGGGTTTGGGGGCCAGGGCGCAAGTGGGCTAGCCCCTCCTCCCGGGAGTCGGGGAGGCCCGGCCTTCCTAGTGCCCAGGCCACGGCTCCGGGGAGAAACCCGCCATGGAGGGCACGCGGGAGGCCCTCTGCCTGAGGTGGCAGGTGTCACGCCAGGGCCACTGCAAGCCTGGCTCGGCTTGCCTGCTTTCTCCAAAGGAGGCTGGCCGACCAGCCGAACCTGGCACCTGGGCCAGGCCCCTTCCAAGGGGACGAGTTGCAGAGGATAGAGCCCTGGGGGCGGCTGCCAAGTCTCCTGGGGCGTGTGCTGGGCCCCCGTCAGAGGAGGAAGCAGCCTGGTAAACGGTGTGCCAGGCCTGAGATCTGGAGGCCTCCCACAGCCGGGTCCCTGTCCTGCCCAGGCCCCCCGAGGGAGGACGATGGTCGGGCAGTGGCGAGCGGGGTGGGGCTGGCGCCGAGCCTGCCCTTGGATGCCCCGGGGAAGGGCGCCGGGGGATGGGCTGCCCCTGGCCAGGTCTGAGGGACCGACCCAGCTCGGGGCTGTCGGGGGCAGAGAGAGAACCCCCCTCCGCCCTTTCCCTTCAGGTTCTTAGGGCTGGCCAAATCCTTCCCAAGACAGCTTGTCTGGAGAAAATCAGACCCAGCTGAAGAACATGTGTCCATGGGGCAAACCCGGGAAACTGAGTCTCCCCACACAATAGCAGAGATTCTCATCTTGCATCCTCTCCTGAGCTAATGACAAAGGTGGATGTCCCGGGTGGGCCTGTGGAATGGGAGAGGGGAGGAAGTCTATTGTCATGCAGAGGGACATGGAAAGACTTGTCTGAAGCTTATCCCCTGCACTGGGGTCAGGTCGGGAAGGGACGGCACAGAGGTGAGCAGGAACCAACCGGCCTCTCTGTGGTGGGGCTGGCCCCGGGGCAGGCGTGGGGGTGATGGCTGGAAGTGGGATGGCGCGTGAGTTGGCACCAGCCAGCGGTGGAGGCAGAGACTCAGAGGTCAGGGATCTCTCTCTCTGTCTCTGTCTCTCTCTCTCTCCCTCAGGGAGCTGAGGAGAGTAAGGTGGCGCCCCCTGCCCACCTCGCCTACCTCTCCATGGGCCCTTCTTTCTCTGGCCGCTCCGGGAGCCCTGCGGGCTTGGGTTCAAGCCCCCACACACCGCACAGGCCAAGGGCGCATGCGCGACCGCCGGGGCCTAGGGCTGGCCTCGGGGGGGGGGGCGGGGGGTCCTCAGTGAAGGCCCCGCCCTCCCTCGAGGATCTGACCCAGCTGCAGCTCTTCCATCGCCACCCTTCTGGACTGGGCTTCAGCTGTCTCCCTCCCCTCCCCCACTCCCACTCAGCTTGCAGGCCGCTTCCCTGCCTTGAAAGCATTGCTCTGGCCCTGAGGGCCACAGACCTACTGGGCTTCAAGCTCAAGGCTCTGCCTGGGCCTGCTGCTTCGGCCAGGGGCTCATTTTTTCCTGGAAAGACAAAGCCATGGCCTCACCCCACGCCTGCACTTTGCCACGGCAGGCAGCCCAGATGTAGGAAAGGCTCTGTGGAGTCAGAAGTGCCGAGACAGGCAGATGGCACCAGAGGGTTTGGGGGCCAGGGCGCAACTGGGCTAGCCCCTCCTCCCGGGAGTCGGGGAGGCCCGGCCTTCCTAGTGCCCAGGCCACGGCTCCGGGGAGAAACCCGCCATGGAGGGCACGCGGGAGGCCCTCTGCCTGAGGTGGCAGGTGTCACGCCAGGGCCACTGCAAGCCTGGCTCGGCTTGCCTGCTTTCTCCAAAGGAGGCTGGCCGACCAGCCGAACCTGGCACCTGGGCCAGGCCCCTTCCAAGGGGACGAGTTGCAGAGGATAGAGCCCTGGGGGCGGCTGCCAAGTCTCCTGGGGCGTGTGCTGGGCCCCCGTCAGAGGAGGAAGCAGCCTGGTAAACGGTGTGCCAGGCCTGAGATCTGGAGGCCTCCCACAGCCGGGTCCCTGTCCTGCCCAGGCCCCCCGAGGGAGGACGATGGTCGGGCAGTGGCGAGCGGGGTGGGGCTGGCGCCGAGCCTGCCCTTGGATGCCCCGGGGAAGGGCGCCGGGGGATGGGCTGCCCCTGGCCAGGTCTGAGGGACCGACCCAGCTCGGGGCTGTCGGGGGCAGAGAGAGAACCCCCCTCCGCCCTTTCCCTTCAGCTTCTTAGGGCTGGCCAAATCCTTCCCAAGACAGCTTGTCTGGAGAAAATCAGACCCAGCTGAAGAACATGTGTCCATGGGGGAAACCCGGGAAACTGAGTCTCCCCACACAATAGCAGAGATTCTCATCTTGCATCCTCTCCTGAGCTAATGACAAAGGTGGATGTCCCGGGTGGGTGGGCCTGTGGAATGGGAGAGGGGAGGAAGTCTATTGTCATGCAGAGGGACATGGAAAGACTTGTCTGAAGCTTATCCCCTGCACTGGGGTCAGGTCGGGAAGGGACGGCACAGAGGTGAGCAGGAACCAACCGGCCTCTCTGTGGTGGGGCTGGCCCCGGGGCAGGCGTGGGGGTGATGGCTGGAAGTGGGATGGCGCGTGAGTTGGCACCAGCCAGCGGTGGAGGCAGAGACTCAGAGGTCAGGGATCTCTCTCTCTGTCTCTGTCTCTCTCTCTCTCCCTCAGGGAGCTGAGGAGAGTAAGGTGGCGCCCCCTGCCCACCTCGCCTACCTCTCCATGGGCCCTTCTTTCTCTGGCCGCTCCGGGAGCCCTGCGGGCTTGGGTTCAAGCCCCCACACACCGCACAGGCCAAGGGCGCATGCGCGACCGCCGGGGCCTAGGGCTGGTCTCGGGGGGGGGGGGGGGGTTCCTCAGTGAAGGCCCCGCCCTCCCTCCAGGCTCTGACCCAGCTGCAGCTCTTCCATCGCCGCCCTTCTGGACTCGGCTTCAGCTGTCTCCCTCCCCTCCCCCACTCCCACTCAGCTTGCAGGCCGCTTCCCTGCCTTGAAAGCATGGCTCTGGCCCTGAGGGCCACAGACCTACTGGGCTTCAAGCTCAAGGCTCTGCCTGGGCCTGCTGCTTCGGCCAGGGGCTCATTTTTTCCTGGAAAGACAAAGCCATGGCCTCACCCCACGCCTGCACTTTGCCACGGCAGGCAGCCCAGATGTAGGAAAGGCTCTGTGGAGTCAGAAGTACCGAGACAGGCAGATGGCACCAGAGGGTTTGGGGGCCAGGGCGCAAGTGGGCTAGCCCCTCCTCCCGGGAGTCGGGGAGGCCCGGCCTTCCTAGTGCCCAGGCCACGGCTCCGGGGAGAAACCCGCCATGGAGGGCACGCGGGAGGCCCTCTGCCTGAGGTGGCAGGTGTCACGCCAGGGCCACTGCAAGCCTGGCTCGGCTTGCCTGCTTTCTCCAAAGGAGGCTGGCCGACCAGCCGAACCTGGCACCTGGGCCAGGCCCCTTCCAAGGGGACGAGTTGCAGAGGATAGAGCCCTGGGGGCGGCTGCCAAGTCTCCTGGGGCGTGTGCTGGGCCCCCGTCAGAGGAGGAAGCAGCCTGGTAAACGGTGTGCCAGGCCTGAGATCTGGAGGCCTCCCACAGCCGGGTCCCTGTCCTGCCCAGGCCCCCCGAGGGAGGACGATGGTCGGGCAGTGGCGAGCGGGGTGGGGCTGGCGCCGAGCCTGCCCTTGGATGCCCCGGGGAAGGGCGCCGGGGGATGGGCTGCCCCTGGCCAGGTCTGAGGGACCGACCCAGCTCGGGGCTGTCGGGGGCAGAGAGAGAACCCCCCTCCGCCCTTTCCCTTCAGGTTCTTAGGGCTGGCCAAATCCTTCCCAAGACAGCTTGTCTGGAGAAAATCAGACCCAGCTGAAGAACATGTGTCCATGGGGCAAACCCGGGAAACTGAGTCTCCCCACACAATAGCAGAGATTCTCATCTTGCATCCTCTCCTGAGCTAATGACAAAGGTGGATGTCCCGGGTGGGCCTGTGGAATGGGAGAGGGGAGGAAGTCTATTGTCATGCAGAGGGACATGGAAAGACTTGTCTGAAGCTTATCCCCTGCACTGGGGTCAGGTCGGGAAGGGACGGCACAGAGGTGAGCAGGAACCAACCGGCCTCTCTGTGGTGGGGCTGGCCCCGGGGCAGGCGTGGGGGTGATGGCTGGAAGTGGGATGGCGCGTGAGTTGGCACCAGCCAGCGGTGGAGGCAGAGACTCAGAGGTCAGGGATCTCTCTCTCTGTCTCTGTCTCTCTCTCTCTCCCTCAGGGAGCTGAGGAGAGTAAGGTGGCACCCCCTGCCCACCTCGCCTACCTCTCCATGGGCCCTTCTTTCTCTGGCCGCTCCGGGAGCCCTGCGGGCTTGGGTTCAAGCCCCCACACACTGCACAGGCCAAGGGCGCATGCGCGACCGCCGGGGCCTAGGGCTGGCCTGGGGGGGGGGTCCTCAGTGAAGGCCCCGCCCTCCCTCCAGGCTCTGACCCAGCTGCAGCTCTTCCATCGCCGCCCTTCTGGACTCGGCTTCAGCTGTCTCCCTCCCCTCCCCCACTCCCACTCAGCTTGCAGGCCGCTTCCCTGCCTTGAAAGCATTGCTCTGGCCCTGAGGGCCACAGACCTACTGGGCTTCAAGCTCAAGGCTCTGCCTGGGCCTGCTGCTTCGGCCAGGGGCTCATTTTTTCCTGGAAAGACAAAGCCATGGCCTCACCCCACGCCTGCACTTTGCCACGGCAGGCAGCCCAGATGTAGGAAAGGCTCTGTGGAGTCAGAAGTGCCGAGACAGGCAGATGGCACCAGAGGGTTTGGGGGCCAGGGCGCAACTGGGCTAGCCCCTCCTCCCGGGAGTCGGGGAGGCCCGGCCTTCCTAGTGCCCAGGCCACGGCTCCGGGGAGAAACCCGCCATGGAGGGCACGCGGGAGGCCCTCTGCCTGAGGTGGCAGGTGTCACGCCAGGGCCACTGCAAGCCTGGCTCGGCTTGCCTGCTTTCTCCAAAGGAGGCTGGCCGACCAGCCGAACCTGGCACCTGGGCCAGGCCGCTTCCAAGGGGACGAGTTCCAGAGGATAGAGCCCTGGCGGCGGCTGCCAAGTCTCCTGGGGCGTGTGCTGGGCCCCCGTCAGAGGAGGAAGCAGCCTGGTAAACGGTGTGCCAGGCCTGAGATCTGGAGGCCTCCCACACCCGGGTCCCTGTCCTGCCCAGGCCCCCCGAGGGAGGACGATGGTCGGGCAGTGGCGAGCGGGGTGGGGCTGGCGCCGAGCCTGCCCTTGGATGCCCCGGGGAAGGGCGCCGGGGGATGGGCTGCCCCTGGCCAGGTCTGAGGGACCGACCCAGCTCGGGGCTGTCGGGGGCAGAGAGAGAACCGCCCTCCGCCCTTTCCCTTCAGCTTCTTAGGGCTGGCCAAATCCTTCCCAAGACAGCTTGTCTGGAGAAAATCAGACCCAGCTGAAGAACATGTGTCCATGGGGGAAACCCGGGAAACTGAGTCTCCCCACACAATAGCAGAGATTCTCATCTTGCATCCTCTCCTGAGCTAATGACAAAGGTGGATGTCCCGGGTGGGTGGGCCTGTGGAATGGGAGAGGGGAGGAAGTCTATTGTCATGCAGAGGGACATGGAAAGACTTGTCTGAAGCTTATCCCCTGCACTGGGGTCAGGTCGGGAAGGGACGGACGGCACAGAGGTGAGCAGGAACCAACCGGCCTCTCTGTGGTGGGGCTGGCCCCGGGGCAGGCGTGGGGGTGATGGCTGGAAGTGGGATGGCGCGTGAGTTGGCACCAGCCAGCGGTGGAGGCAGAGACTCAGAGGTCAGGGATCTCTCTCTCTGTCTCTGTCTCTCTCTCTCTCCCTCAGGGAGCTGAGGAGAGTAAGGTGGCGCCCCCTGCCCACCTCGCCTACCTCTCCATGGGCCCTTCTTTCTCTGGCCGCTCCGGGAGCCCTGCGGGCTTGGGTTCAAGCCCCCACACACCGCACAGGCCAAGGGCGCATGCGCGACGGCCGGGGCCTAGGGCTGGCCTCGGGGGGCGGGGGGGTCCTCAGTGAAGGCCCCGCCCTCCCTCCAGGCTCTGACCCAGCTGCTGCTCTTCCATCGCCGCCCTTCTGGACTCGGCTTCAGCTGTCTCCCTCCCCTCCCCCACTCCCACTCAGCTTGCAGGCCGCTTCCCTGCCTTGAAAGCATGCTCTGGCCCTGAGGGCCACAGACCTACTGGGCTTCAAGCTCAAGGCTCTGCCTGGGCCTGCTGCTTCGGCCAGGGGCTCATATTTTCCTGGAAAGACAAAGCCATGGCCTCACCCCATGCCTGCACATTGCCACGGCAGGCAGCCCAGATTAGGAAAGGCTCTGTGGAGTCAGAAGTGCCGAGACAGGCAGATGGCACCAGAGGGTTTGGGGGCCAGGGCGCAACTGGGCTAGCCCCTCCTCCCGGGAGTCGGGGAGGCCCGGCCTTCCTAGTGCCCAGGCCACGGCTCCGGGGAGAAACCCGCCATGGAGGGCACGCTGGAGGCCCTCTGCCTGAGGTGGCAGGTGTCACGCCAGGGCCACTGCAAGCCTGGCTCGGCTTGCCTGCTTTCTCCAAAGGAGGCTGGCCGACCAGCCGAACCTGGCACCTGGGCCAGGCCCCTTCCAAGGGGACGAGTTCCAGAGGATAGAGCCCTGGGGGCGGCTGCCAAGTCTCCTGGGGCGTGTGCTGGGCCCCCGTCAGAGGAGGAAGCAGCCTGGTAAACGGTGTGCCAGGCCTGAGATCTGGAGGCCTCCCACACCCGGGTCCCTGTCCTGCCCAGGCCCCCCGAGGGAGGACGATGGTCGGGCAGTGGCGAGCGGGGTGGGGCTGGCGCCGAGCCTGCCCTTGGATGCCCCGGGGAAGGGCGCCGGGGGATGGGCTGCCCCTGGCCAGGTCTGAGGGACCGACCCAGCTCGGGGCTGTCGGGGGCAGAGAGAGAACCCCCCTCCGCCCTTTCCCTTCAGCTTCTTAGGGCTGGCCAAATCCTTCCCAAGACAGCTTGTCTGGAGAAAATCAGACCCAGCTGAAGAACATGTGTCCATGGGGGAAACCCGGGAAACTGAGTCTCCCCACACAATAGCAGAGATTCTCATCTTGCATCCTCTCCTGAGCTAATGACAAAGGTGGATGTCCCGGGTGGGTGGGCCTGTGGAATGGGAGAGGGGAGGAAGTCTATTGTCATGCAGAGGGACATGGAAAGACTTGTCTGAAGCTTATCCCCTGCACTGGGGTCAGGTCGGGAAGGGACGGCACAGAGGTGAGCAGGAACCAACCGGCCTCTCTGTGGTGGGGCTGGCCCCGGGGCAGGCGTGGGGGTGATGGCTGGAAGTGGGATGGCGCGTGAGTTGGCACCAGCCAGCGGTGGAGGCAGAGACTCAGAGGTCAGGGATCTCTCTCTCTGTCTCTGTCTCTCTCTCTCTCCCTCAGGGAGCTGAGGAGAGTAAGGTGGCGCCCCCTGCCCACCTCGCCTACCTCTCCATGGGCCCTTCTTTCTCTGGCCGCTCCGGGAGCCCTGCGGGCTTGGGTTCAAGCCCCCACACACCGCACAGGCCAAGGGCGCATGCGCGACCGCCGGGGCCTAGGGCTGGCCTGGGGGGGTGTCCTCAGTGAAGGCCCCGCCCTCCCTCCAGGCTCTGACCCAGCTGCAGCTCTTCCATCGCCGCCCTTCTGGACTGGGCTTCAGCTGTCTCCCTCCCCTCCCCCACTCCCACTCAGCTTGCAGGCCGCTTCCCTGCCTTGAAAGCATTGCTCTGGCCCTGAGGGCCACAGACCTACTGGGCTTCAAGCTCAAGGCTCTGCCTGGGCCTGCTGCTTCGGCCAGGGGCTCATTTTTTCCTGGAAAGACAAAGCCATGGCCTCACCCCACGCCTGCACTTTGCCACGGCAGGCAGCCCAGATGTAGGAAAGGCTCTGTGGAGTCAGAAGTGCCGAGACAGGCAGATGGCACCAGAGGGTTTGGGGGCCAGGGCGCAAGTGGGCTAGCCCCTCCTCCCGGGAGTCGGGGAGGTCCGGCCTTCCTAGTGCCCAGGCCACGGCTCCGGGGAGAAACCCGCCATGGAGGGCACGCGGGAGGCCCTCTGCCTGAGGTGGCAGGTGTCACGCCAGGGCCACTGCAAGCCTGGCTCGGCTTGCCTGCTTTCTCCAAAGGAGGCTGGCCGACCAGCCGAACCTGGCACCTGGGCCAGGCCCCTTCCAAGGGGACGAGTTACCAGAGGATAGAGCCCTGGGGGCGGCTGCCAAGTCTCCTGGGGCGTGTGCTGGGCCCCCGTCAGAGGAGGAAGCAGCCTGGTAAACGGTGTGCCAGGCCTGAGATCTGGAGGCCTCCCACAGCCGGGTCCCTGTCCTGCCCAGGCCCCCCGAGGGAGGACGATGGTCGGGCAGTGGCGAGCGGGGTGGGGCTGGCGCCGAGCCTGCCCTTGGATGCCCCGGGGAAGGGCGCCGGGGGATGGGCTGCCCCTGGCCAGGTCTGAGGGACCGACCCAGCTCGGGGCTGTCGGGGGCAGAGAGAGAACCCCCCTCCGCCCTTTCCCTTCAGCTTCTTAGGGCTGGCCAAATCCTTCCCAAGACAGCTTGTCTGGAGAAAATCAGACCCAGCTGAAGAACATGTGTCCATGGGGGAAACCCGGGAAACTGAGTCTCCCCACACAATAGCAGAGATTCTCATCTTGCATCCTCTCCTGAGCTAATGACAAAGGTGGATGTCCCGGGTGGGTGGGCCTGTGGAATGGGAGAGGGGAGGAAGTCTATTGTCATGCAGAGGGACATGGAAAGACTTGTCTGAAGCTTATCCCCTGCACTGGGGTCAGGTCGGGAAGGGACGGCACAGAGGTGAGCAGGAACCAACCGGCCTCTCTGTGGTGGGGCTGGCCCCGGGGCAGGCGTGGGGGTGATGGCTGGAAGTGGGATGGCGCGTGAGTTGGCACCAGCCAGCGGTGGAGGCAGAGACTCAGAGGTCAGGGATCTCTCTCTCTGTCTCTGTCTCTGTCTCTCTCCCTCAGGGAGCTGAGGAGAGTAAGGTGGCGCCCCCTGCCCACCTCGCCTACCTCTCCATGGGCCCTTCTTTCTCTGGCCGCTCCGGGAGCCCTGCGGGCTTGGGTTCAAGCCCCCACACACCGCACAGGCCAAGGGCGCATGCGCGACCGCCGGGGCCAAGGGCTGGCCTGGGGGGGGGGTCCTCAGTGAAGGCCCCGCCCTCCGTCCAGGCTCTGACCCAGCTGCTGCTCTTCCATCGCCGCCCTTCTGGACTCGGCTTCAGCTGTCTCCCTCCCCTCCCCCACTCCCACTCAGCTTGCAGGCCGCTTCCCTGCCTTGAAAGCATTGCTCTGGCCCTGAGGGCCACAGACCTACTGGGCTTCAAGCTCAAGGCTCTGCCTGGGCCTGCTGCTTCGGCCAGGGGCTCATTTTTTCCTGGAAAGACAAAGCCATGGCCTCACCCCACGCCTGCACTTTGCCACGGCAGGCAGCCCAGATGTAGGAAAGGCTCTGTGGAGTCAGAAGTGCCGAGACAGGCAGATGGCACCAGAGGGTTTGGGGGCCAGGGCGCAACTGGGCTAGCCCCTCCTCCCGGGAGTCGGGGAGGCCCGGCCTTCCTAGTGCCCAGGCCACGGCTCCGGGGAGAAACCCGCCATGGAGGGCACGCGGGAGGCCCTCTGCCTGAGGTGGCAGGTGTCACGCCAGGGCCACTGCAAGCCTGGCTCGGCTTGCCTGCTTTCTCCAAAGGAGGCTGGCCGACCAGCCGAACCTGGCACCTGGGCCAGGCCCCTTCCAAGGGGACGAGTTCCAGAGGATAGAGCCCTGGGGGCGGCTGCCAAGTCTCCTGGGGCGTGTGCTGGGCCCCCGTCAGAGGAGGAAGCAGCCTGGTAAACGGTGTGCCAGGCCTGAGATCTGGAGGCCTCCCACACCCGGGTCCCTGTCATGCCCAGGCCCCCCGAGGGAGGACGATGGTCGGGCAGTGGCGAGCGGGGTGGGGCTGGCGCCGAGCCTGCCCTTGGATGCCCCGGGGAAGGGCGCCGGGGGATGGGCTGCCCCTGGCCAGGTCTGAGGGACCGACCCAGCTCGGGGCTGTCGGGGGCAGAGAGAGAACCCCCCTCCGCCCTTTCCCTTCAGCTTCTTAGGGCTGGCCAAATCCTTCCCAAGACAGCTTGTCTGGAGAAAATCAGACCCAGCTGAAGAACATGTGTCCATGGGGGAAACCCGGGAAACTGAGTCTCCCCACACAATAGCAGAGATTCTCATCTTGCATCCTCTCCTGAGCTAATGACAAAGGTGGATGTCCCGGGTGGGTGGGCCTGTGGAATGGGAGAGGGGAGGAAGTCTATTGTCATGCAGAGGGACATGGAAAGACTTGTCTGAAGCTTATCCCCTGCACTGGGGTCAGGTCGGGAAGGGACGGACGGCACAGAGGTGAGCAGGAACCAACCGGCCTCTCTGTGGTGGGGCTGGCCCCGGGGCAGGCGTGGGGGTGATGGCTGGAAGTGGGATGGCGCGTGAGTTGGCACCAGCCAGCGGTGGAGGCAGAGACTCAGAGGTCAGGGATCTCTCTCTCTGTCTCTGTCTCTCTCTCTCTCCCTCAGGGAGCTGAGGAGAGTAAGGTGGCGCCCCCTGCCCACCTCGCCTACCTCTCCATGGGCCTTTCTTTCTCTGGCCGCTCCGGGAGCCCTGCGGGCTTGGGTTCAAGCCCCCACACACCGCACAGGCCAAGGGCGCATGCGCGACCGCCGGGGCCTAGGGCTGGCCTCGGGGGGCGGGGGGGGTCCTCAGTGAAGGCCCCGCCCTCACTCCAGGCTCTGACCCAGCTGCAGCTCTTCCATCGCCGCCCTTCTGGACTGGGCTTCAGCTGTCTCCCTCCCCTCCCCCACTCCCACTCAGCTTGCAGGCCGCTTCCCTGCCTTGAAAGCATTGCTCTGGCCCTGAGGGCCACAGACCTACTGGGCTTCAAGCTCAAGGCTCTGCCTGGGCCTGCTGCTTCGGCCAGGGGCTCATTTTTTCCTGGAAAGACAAAGCCATGGCCTCACCCCACGCCTGCACTTTGCCACGGCAGGCAGCCCAGATGTAGGAAAGGCTCTGTGGAGTCAGAAGTGCCGAGACAGGCAGATGGCACCAGAGGGTTTGGGGGCCAGGGCGCAACTGGGCTGGCCCCTCCTCCCGGGAGTCGGGGAGGCCCGGCCTTCCTAGTGCCCAGGCCACGGCTCCGGGGAGAAACCCGCCATGGAGGGCACGCGGGAGGCCCTCTGCCTGAGGTGGCAGGTGACACGCCAGGGCCACTGCAAGCCTGGCTCGGCTTGCCTGCTTTCTCCAAAGGAGGCTGGCCGACCAGCCGAACCTGGCACCTGGGCCAGGCCCCTTCCAAGGGGACGAGTTCCAGAGGATAGAGCCCTGGGGGTGGCTGCCAAGTCTCCTGGGGCGTGTGCTGGGCCCCCGTCAGAGGAGGAAGCAGCCTGGTAAACGGTGTGCCAGGCCTGAGATCTGGAGGCCTCCCACAGCCGGGTCCCTGTCCTGCCCAGGCCCCCCGAGGGAGGACGATGTTCGGGCAGTGGCGAGCGGGGTGGGGCTGGCGCCGAGCCTGCCCTTGGATGCCCTGGGGAAGGGCGCCGGGGGATGGGCTGCCCCTGGCCAGGTCTGAGGGACCGACCCAGCTCGGGGCTGTCGGGGGCAGAGAGAGAACCCCCCTCCGCCCTTTCCCTTCAGCTTCTTAGGGCTGGCCAAATCCTTCCCAAGACAGCTTGTCTGGAGAAAATCAGACCCAGCTGAAGAACATGTGTCCATGGGGGAAACCCGGGAAACTGAGTCTCCCCACACAATAGCAGAGATTCTCATCTTGCATCCTCTCCTGAGCTAATGACAAAGGTGGATGTCCCGGGTGGGTGGGCCTGTGGAATGGGAGAGGGGAGGAAGTCTATTGTCATGCAGAGGGACATGGAAAGACTTGTCTGAAGCTTATCCCCTGCACTGGGGTCAGGTCGGGAAGGGACGGCACAGAGGTGAGCAGGAACCAACCGGCCTCTCTGTGGTGGGGCTGGCCCCGGGGCAGGCGTGGGGGTGATGGCTGGAAGTGGGATGGCGCGTGAGTTGGCACCAGCCAGCGGTGGAGGCAGAGACTCAGAGGTCAGGGATCTCTCTCTCTGTCTCTGTCTCTCTCTCTCTCCCTCAGGGAGCTGAGGAGAGTAAGGTGGCGCCCCCTGCCCACCTCGCCTACCTCTCCATGGGCCCTTCTTTCTCTGGCCGCTCCGGGAGCCCTGCGGGCTTGGGTTCAAGCCCCCACACACCGCACAGGCCAAGGGCGCATGCGCGACCGCCGGGGCCTAGGGCTGGCCTCGGGGGGCGGGGGGGTCCTCAGTGAAGGCCCCGCCCTCCCTCCAGGCTCTGACCCAGCTGCTGCTCTTCCATCGCCGCCCTTCTGGACTCGGCTTCAGCTGTCTCCCTCCCCTCCCCCACTCCCACTCAGCTTGCAGGCCGCTTCCCTGCCTTGAAAGCATTGCTCTGGCCCTGAGGGCCACAGACCTACTGGGCTTCAAGCTCAAGGCTCTGCCTGGGCCTGCTGCTTCGGCCAGGGGCTCATTTTTTCCTGGAAAGACAAAGCCATGGCCTCACCCCACGCCTGCACTTTGCCACGGCAGGCAGCCCAGATGTAGGAAAGGCTCTGTGGACTCAGAAGTGCCGAGACAGGCAGATGGCACCAGAGGGTTTGGGGGCCAGGGCGCAACTGGGCTAGCCCCTCCTCCCGGGAGTCGGGGAGGCCCGGCCTTCCTAGTGCCCAGGCCACGGCTCCGGGGAGAAACCCGCCATGGAGGGCACGCGGGAGGCCCTCTGCCTGAGGTGGCAGGTGTCACGCCAGGGCCACTGCAAGCCTGGCTCGGCTTGCCTGCTTTCTCCAAAGGAGGCTGGCCGACCAGCCGAACCTGGCACCTGGGCCAGGCCCCTTCCAAGGGGACGAGTTCCAGAGGATAGAGCCCTGGGGGCGGCTGCCAAGTCTCCTGGGGCGTGTGCTGGGCCCCCGTCAGAGGAGGAAGCAGCCTGGTAAACGGTGTGCCAGGCCTGAGATCTGGAGGCCTCCCACAGCCGGGTCCCTGTCCTGCCCAGGCCCCCCGAGGGAGGACGATGGTCGGGCAGTGGCGAGCGGGGTGGGGCTGGCGCCGAGCCTGCCCTTGGATGCCCTGGGGAAGGGCGCCGGGGTATGGGCTGCCCCTGGCCAGGTCTGAGGGACCGACCCAGCTCGGGGCTGTCGGGGGCAGAGAGAGAACCCCCCTCCGCCCTTTCCCTTCAGCTTCTTAGGGCTGGCCAAATCCTTCCCAAGACAGCTTGTCTGGAGAAAATCAGACCCAGCTGAAGAACATGTGTCCATGGGGGAAACCCGGGAAACTGAGTCTCCCCACACAATAGCAGAGATTCTCATCTTGCATCCTCTCCTGAGCTAATGACAAAGGTGGATGTCCCGGGTGGGTGGGCCTGTGGAATGGGAGAGGGGAGGAAGTCTATTGTCATGCAGAGGGACATGGAAAGACTTGTCTGAAGCTTATCCCCTGCACTGGGGTCAGGTCGGGAAGGGACGGCACAGAGGTGAGCAGGAACCAACCGGCCTCTCTGTGGTGGGGCTGGCCCCGGGGCAGGCGTGGGGGTGATGGCTGGAAGTGGGATGGCGCGTGAGTTGGCACCAGCCAGCGGTGGAGGCAGAGACTCAGAGGTCAGGGATCTCTCTCTCTGTCTCTGTCTCTCTCTCTCTCCCTCAGGGAGCTGAGGAGAGTAAGGTGGCGCCCCCTGCCCACCTCGCCTACCTCTCCATGGGCCCTTCTTTCTCTGGCCGCTCCGGGAGCCCTGCGGGCTTGGGTTCAAGCCCCCACACACCGCACAGGCCAAGGGCGCATGCGCGACCGCCGGGGCCTAGGGCTGGCCTCGAGGGGGCGGGGGGGGTCCTCAGTGAAGGCCCCGCCCTCCCTCCAGGCTCTGACCCATCTGCTGCTCTTCCATCGCCGCCCTTCTGGACTCGGCTTCAGCTGTCTCCCTCCCCTCCCCCACTCCCACTCAGCTTGCAGGCCGCTTCCCTGCCTTGAAAGCATTGCTCTGGCCCTGAGGGCCACAGACCTACTGGGCTTCAAGCTCAAGGCTCTGCCTGGGCCTGCTGCTTCGGCCAGGGGCTCATTTTTTCCTGGAAAGACAAAGCCATGGCCTCACCCCACGCCTGCACTTTGCCACGGCAGGCAGCCCAGATGTAGGAAAGGCTCTGTGGACTCAGAAGTGCCGAGACAGGCAGATGGCACCAGAGTGTTTGGGGGCCAGGGCGCAACTGGGCTAGCCCCTCCTCCCGGGAGTCGGGGAGGCCCGGCCTTCCTAGTGCCCAGGCCACGGCTCCGGGGAGAAACCCGCCATGGAGGGCACGCGGGAGGCCCTCTGCCTGAGGTGGCAGGTGTCACGCCAGGGCCACTGCAAGCCTGGCTCGGCTTGCCTGCTTTCTCCAAAGGAGGCTGGCCGACCAGCCGAACCTGGCACCTGGGCCAGGCCCCTTCCAAGGGGACGAGTTCCAGAGGATAGAGCCCTGGGGGCGGCTGCCAAGTCTCCTGGGGCGTGTGCTGGGCCCCCGTCAGAGGAGGAAGCAGCCTGGTAAACGGTGTGCCAGGCCTGAGATCTGGAGGCCTCCCACAGCCGGGTCCCTGTCCTGCCCAGGCCCCCCGAGGGAGGACGATGGTCGGGCAGTGGCGAGCGGGGTGGGGCTGGCGCCGAGCCTGCCCTTGGATGCCCCGGGGAAGGGCGCCGGGGGATGGGCTGCCCCTGGCCAGGTCTGAGGGACCGACCCAGCTCGGGGCTGTCGGGGGCAGAGAGAGAACCCCCCTCCGCCCTTTCCCTTCAGCTTCTTAGGGCTGGCCAAATCCTTCCCAAGACAGCTTGTCTGGAGAAAATCAGACCCAGCTGAATAACATGTGTCCATGGGGGGAACCCGGGAAACTGAGTCTCCCCACACAATAGCAGAGATTCTCATCTTGCATCCTCTCCTGAGCTAATGACAAAGGTGGATGTCCCGGGTGGGTGGGCCTGTGGAATGGGAGAGGGGAGGAAGTCTATTGTCATGCAGAGGGACATGGAAAGACTTGTCTGAAGCTTATCCCCTGCACTGGGGTCAGGTCGGGAAGGGACGGACGGCACAGAGGTGAGCAGGAACCAACCGGCCTCTCTGTGGTGGGGCTGGCCCCGGGGCAGGCGTGGGGGTGATGGCTGGAAGTGGGATGGCGCGTGAGTTGGCACCAGCCAGCGGTGGAGGCAGAGACTCAGAGGTCAGGGATCTCTCTCTCTGTCTCTGTCTCTCTCTCTCTCCCTCAGGGAGCTGAGGAGAGTAAGGTGGCGCCCCCTGCCCACCTCGCCTACCTCTCCATGGGCCCTTCTTTCTCTGGCCGCTCCGGGAGCCCTGCGGGCTTGGGTTCAAGCCCCCACACACCGCACAGGCCAAGGGCGCATGCGCGACCGCCGGGGCCTAGGGCTGGCCTCGGGGGGCGGGGGGGTCCTCAGTGAAGGACCCGCCCTCCCTCCAGGCTCTGACCCAGCTGCTGCTCTTCCATCGCCGCCCTTCTGGACTCGGCTTCAGCTGTCTCCCTCCCCTCCCCCACTCCCACTCAGCTTGCAGGCCGCTTCCCTGCCTTGAAAGCATTGCTCTGGCCCTGAGGGCCACAGACCTACTGGGCTTCAAGCTCAAGGCTCTGCCTGGGCCTGCTGCTTCGGCCAGGGGCTCATTTTTTCCTGGAAAGACAAAGCCATGGCCTCACCCCACGCCTGCACTTTGCCACGGCAGGCAGCCCAGATGTAGGAAAGGCTCTGTGGAGTCAGAAGTGCCGAGACAGGCAGATGGCACCAGAGGGTTTGGGGGCCAGGGCGCAACTGGGCTAGCCCCTCCTCCCGGGAGTCGGGGAGGCCCGGCCTTCCTAGTGCCCAGGCCACGGCTCCGGGGAGAAACCCGCCATGGAGGGCACGCGGGAGGCCCTCTGCCTGAGGTGGCAGGTGACACGCCAGGGCCACTGCAAGCCTGGCTCGGCTTGCCTGCTTTCTCCAAAGGAGGCTGGCCGACCAGCCGAACCTGGCACCTGGGCCAGGCCCCTTCCAAGGGGACGAGTTCCAGAGGATAGAGCCCTGGGGTTGGCTGCCAAGTCTCCTGGGGCGTGTGCTGGGCCCCCGTCAGAGGAGGAAGCAGCCTGGTAAACGGTGTGCCAGGCCTGAGATCTGGAGGCCTCCCACAGCCGGGTCCCTGTCCTGCCCAGGCCCCCCGAGGGAGGACGATGGTCGGGCAGTGGCGAGCGGGGTGGGGCTGGCGCCGAGCCTGCCCTTGGATGCCCTGGGGAAGGGCGCCGGGGGATGGGCTGCCCCTGGCCAGGTCTGAGGGACCGACCCAGCTCGGGGCTGTCGGGGGCAGAGAGAGAACCCCCCTCCGCCCTTTCCCTTCAGCTTCTTAGGGCTGGCCAAATCCTTCCCAAGACAGCTTGTCTGGAGAAAATCAGACCCAGCTGAAGAACATGTGTCCATGGGGGAAACCCGGGAAACTGAGTCTCCCCACACAATAGCAGAGATTCTCATCTTGCATCCTCTCCTGAGCTAATGACAAAGGTGGATGTCCCGGGTGGGTGGGCCTGTGGAATGGGAGAGGGGAGGAAGTCTATTGTCATGCAGAGGGACATGGAAAGACTTGTCTGAAGCTTATCCCCTGCACTGGGGTCAGGTCGGGAAGGGACGGCACAGAGGTGAGCAGGAACCAACCGGCCTCTCTGTGGTGGGGCTGGCCCCGGGGCAGGCGTGGGGGTGATGGCTGGAAGTGGGATGGCACGTGAGTTGGCACCAGCCAGCGGTGGAGGCAGAGACTCAGAGGTCAGGGATCTCTCTCTCTGTCTCTGTCTCTCTCTCTCTCCCTCAGGGAGCTGAGGAGAGTAAGGTGGCGCCCCCTGCCCACCTCGCCTACCTCTCCATGGGCCCTTCTTTCTCTGGCCGCTCCGGGAGCCCTGCGGGCTTGGGTTCAAGCCCCCACACACCGCACAGGCCAAGGGCGCATGCGCGACCGCCGGGGCCTAGGGCTGGCCTCGGGGGGCGGGGGGGTCCCCAGTGAAGGCCCCGCCCTCCCTCCAGGCTCTGACCCAGCTGCTGCTCTTCCATCGCCGCCCTTCTGGACTCGGCTTCAGCTGTCTCCCTCCCCTCCCCCACTCCCACTCAGCTTGCAGGCCGCTTCCCTGCCTTGAAAGCATTGCTCTGGCCCTGAGGGCCACAGACCTACTGGGCTTCAAGCTCAAGGCTCTGCCTGGGCCTGCTGCTTCGGCCAGGGGCTCATTTTTTCCTGGAAAGACAAAGCCATGGCCTCACCCCACGCCTGCACTTTGCCACGGCAGGCAGCCCAGATGTAGGAAAGGCTCTGTGGAGTCAGAAGTGCCGAGACAGGCAGATGGCACCAGAGGGTTTGGGGGCCAGGGCGCACCTGGGCTGGCCCCTCCTCCCGGGAGTCGGGGAGGCCCGGCCTTCCTAGTGCCCAGGCCACGGCTCCGGGGAGAAACCCGCCATGGAGGGCACGCGGGAGGCCCTCTGCCTGAGGTGGCAGGTGACACGCCAGGGCCACTGCAAGCCTGGCTCGGCTTGCCTGCTTTCTCCAAAGGAGGCTGGCCGACCAGCCGAACCTGGCACCTGGGCCAGGCCCCTTCCAAGGGGACGAGTTCCAGAGGATAGAGCCCTGGGGGTGGCTGCCAAGTCTCCTGGGGCGTGTGCTGGGCCCCCGTCAGAGGAGGAAGCAGCCTGGTAAACGGTGTGCCAGGCCTGAGATCTGGAGGCCTCCCACAGCCGGGTCCCTGTCCTGCCCAGGCCCCCCGAGGGAGGACGATGGTCGGGCAGTGGCGAGCGGGGTGGGGCTGGCGCCGAGCCTGCCCTTGGATGCCCTGGGGAAGGGCGCCGGGGTATGGGCTGCCCCTGGCCAGGTCTGAGGGACCGACCCAGCTCGGGGCTGTCGGGGGCAGAGAGAGAACCCCCCTCCGCCCTTTCCCTTCAGCTTCTTAGGGCTGGCCAAATCCTTCCCAAGACAGCTTGTCTGGAGAAAATCAGACCCAGCTGAAGAACATGTGTCCATGGGGGAAACCCGGGAAACTGAGTCTCCCCACACAATAGCAGAGATTCTCATCTTGCATCCTCTCCTGAGCTAATGACAAAGGTGGATGTCCCGGGTGGGTGGGCCTGTGGAATGGGAGAGGGGAGGAAGTCTATTGTCATGCAGAGGGACATGGAAAGACTTGTCTGAAGCTTATCCCCTGCACTGGGGTCAGGTCGGGAAGGGACGGCACAGAGGTGAGCAGGAACCAACCGGCCTCTCTGTGGTGGGGCTGGCCCCGGGGCAGGCGTGGGGGTGATGGCTGGAAGTGGGATGGCGCGTGAGTTGGCACCAGCCAGCGGTGGAGGCAGAGACTCAGAGGTCAGGGATCTCTCTCTCTGTCTCTGTCTCTCTCTCTCTCCCTCAGGGAGCTGAGGAGAGTAAGGTGGCGCCCCCTGCCCACCTCGCCTACCTCTCCATGGGCCCTTCTTTCTCTGGCCGCTCCGGGAGCCCTGCGGGCTTGGGTTCAAGCCCCCACACACCGCACAGGCCAAGGGCGCATGCGCGACCGCCGGGGCCTAGGGCTGGCCTCGGGGGGCGGGGGGGTCCTCAGTGAAGGCCCCGCCCTCCCTCCAGGCTCTGACCCAGCTGCTGCTCTTCCATCGCCGCCCTTCTGGACTCGGCTTCAGCTGTCTCCCTCCCCTCCCCCACTCCCACTCAGCTTGCAGGCCGCTTCCCTGCCTTGAAAGCATTGCTCTGGCCCTGAGGGCCACAGACCTACTGGGCTTCAAGCTCAAGGCTCTGCCTGGGCCTGCTGCTTCGGCCAGGGGCTCATTTTTTCCTGGAAAGACAAAGCCATGGCCTCACCCCACGCCTGCACTTTGCCACGGCAGGCAGCCCAGATGTAGGAAAGGCTCTGTGGACTCAGAAGTGCCGAGACAGGCAGATGGCACCAGAGGGTTTGGGGGCCAGGGCGCAACTGGGCTAGCCCCTCCTCCCGGGAGTCGGGGAGGCCCGGCCTTCCTAGTGCCCAGGCCACGGCTCCGGGGAGAAACCCGCCATGGAGGGCACGCGGGAGGCCCTCTGCCTGAGGTGGCAGGTGTCACGCCAGGGCCACTGCAAGCCTGGCTCGGCTTGCCTGCTTTCTCCAAAGGAGGCTGGCCGACCAGCCGAACCTGGCACCTGGGCCAGGCCCCTTCCAAGGGGACGAGTTCCAGAGGATAGAGCCCTGGGGGCGGCTGCCAAGTCTCCTGGGGCGTGTGCTGGGCCCCCGTCAGAGGAGGAAGCAGCCTGGTAAACGGTGTGCCAGGCCTGAGATCTGGAGGCCTCCCACACCCGGGTCCCTGTCCTGCCCAGGCCCCCCGAGGGAGGACGATGGTCGGGCAGTGGCGAGCGGGGTGGGGCTGGCGCCGAGCCTGCCCTTGGATGCCCCGGGGAAGGGCGCCGGGGGATGGGCTGCCCCTGGCCAGGTCTGAGGGACCGACCCAGCTCGGGGCTGTCGGGGGCAGAGAGAGAACCCCCCTCCGCCCTTTCCCTTCAGCTTCTTAGGGCTGGCCAAATCCTTCCCAAGACAGCTTGTCTGGAGAAAATCAGACCCAGCTGAAGAACATGTGTCCATGGGGGAAACCCGGGAAACTGAGTCTCCCCACACAATAGCAGAGATTCTCATCTTGCATCCTCTCCTGAGCTAATGACAAAGGTGGATGTCCCGGGTGGGTGGGCCTGTGGAATGGGAGAGGGGAGGAAGTCTATTGTCATGCAGAGGGACATGGAAAGACTTGTCTGAAGCTTATCCCCTGCACTGGGGTCAGGTCGGGAAGGGACGGACGGCACAGAGGTGAGCAGGAACCAACCGGCCTCTCTGTGGTGGGGCTGGCCCCGGGGCAGGCGTGGGGGTGATGGCTGGAAGTGGGATGGCGCGTGAGTTGGCACCAGCCAGCGGTGGAGGCAGAGACTCAGAGGTCAGGGATCTCTCTCTCTGTCTCTGTCTCTCTCTCTCTCCCTCAGGGAGCTGAGGAGAGTAAGGTGGCGCCCCCTGCCCACCTCGCCTACCTCTCCATGGGCCCTTCTTTCTCTGGCCGCTCCGGGAGCCCTGCGGGCTTGGGTTCAAGCCCCCACACACCGCACAGGCCAAGGGCGCATGCGCGACCACCGGGGCCTAGGGCTGGCCTCGGGGGGCGGGGGGGTCCTCAGTGAAGGCCCCGCCCTCCCTCCAGGCTCTGACCCAGCTGCTGCTCTTCCATCGCCGCCCTTCTGGACTCGGCTTCAGCTGTCTCCCTCCCCTCCCCCACTCCCACTCAGCTTGCAGGCCGCTTCCCTGCCTTGAAAGCATTGCTCTGGCCCTGAGGGCCACAGACCTACTGGGCTTCAAGCTCAAGGCTCTGCCTGGGCCTGCTGCTTCGGCCAGGGGCTCATTTTTTCCTGGAAAGACAAAGCCATGGCCTCACCCCACGCCTGCACTTTGCCACGGCAGGCAGCCCAGATGTAGGAAAGGCTCTGTGGACTCAGAAGTGCCGAGACAGGCAGATGGCACCAGAGGGTTTGGGGGCCAGGGCGCAACTGGGCTATCCCCTCCTCCCGGGAGTCGGGGAGGCCCGGCCTTCCTAGTGCCCAGGCCACGGCTCCGGGGAGAAACCCGCCATGGAGGGCACGCGGGAGGCCCTCTGCCTGAGGTGGCAGGTGTCACGCCAGGGCCACTGCAAGCCTGGCTCGGCTTGCCTGCTTTCTCCAAAGGAGGCTGGCCGACCAGCCGAACCTGTCACCTGGGCCAGGCCCCTTCCAAGGGGACGAGGGCAGAGCCCTGGGGGCGGCTGCCAAGTCTCCTGGGGCGTGTGCTGGGCCCCCGTCAGAGGAGGAAGCAGCCTGGTAAACGGTGTGCCAGGCCTGAGATCTTGAAGCCTCCCACAGCCGGGTCCCTGTCCTGCCCAGGCCCCCCGAGGGAGGACGATGGTCGGGCAGTGGCGAGCGGGGTGGGGCTGGCGCCGAGCCTGCCCTTGGATGCCCCGGGGAAGGGCGCCGGGGGATGGGCTGCCCCTGGCCAGGTCTGAGGGACCGACCCAGCTCGGGGCTGTCGGGGGCAGAGAGAGAACCCCCCTCCGCCCTTTCCCTTCAGCTTCTTAGGGCTGGCCAAATCCTTCCCAAGACAGCTTGTCTGGAGAAAATCAGACCCAGCTGAAGAACATGTGTCCATGGGGGAAACCCGGGAAACTGAGTCTCCCCACACAATAGCAGAGATTCTCATCTTGCATCCTCTCCTGAGCTAATGACAAAGGTGGATGTCCCGGGTGGGTGGGCCTGTGGAATGGGAGAGGGGAGGAAGTCTATTGTCATGCAGAGGGACATGGAAAGACTTGTCTGAAGCTTATCCCCTGCACTGGGGTCAGGTCGGGAAGGGACGGACGGCACAGAGGTGAGCAGGAACCAACCGGCCTCTCTGTGGTGGGGCTGGCCCCGGGGCAGGCGTGGGGGTGATGGCTGGAAGTGGGATGGCGCGTGAGTTGGCACCAGCCAGCGGTGGAGGCAGAGACTCAGAGGTCAGGGATCTCTCTCTCTGTCTCTGTCTCTCTCTCTCTCCCTCAGGGAGCTGAGGAGAGTAAGGTGGCGCCCCCTGCCCACCTCGCCTACCTCTCCATGGGCCCTTCTTTCTCTGGCCGCTCCGGGAGCCCTGCGGGCTTGGGTTCAAGCCCCCACACACCGCACAGGCCAAGGGCGCATGCGCGACCGCCGGGGCCTAGGGCTGGCCTCGGGGGGCGGGGGGGTCCTCAGTGAAGGCCCCGCCCTCCCTCCAGGCTCTGACCCAGCTGCTGCTCTTCCATCGCCGCCCTTCTGGACTCGGCTTCAGCTGTCTCCCTCCCCTCCCCCACTCCCACTCAGCTTGCAGGCCGCTTCCCTGCCTTGAAAGCATTGCTCTGGCCCTGAGGGCCACAGACCTACTGGGCTTCAAGCTCAAGGCTCTGCCTGGGCCTGCTGCTTCGGCCAGGGGCTCATTTTTTCCTGGAAAGACAAAGCCATGGCCTCACCCCACGCCTGCACTTTGCCACGGCAGGCAGCCCAGATGTAGGAAAGGCTCTGTGGACTCAGAAGTGCCGAGACAGGCAGATGGCACCAGAGGGTTTGGGGGCCAGGGCGCAACTGGGCTAGCCCCTCCTCCCGGGAGTCGGGGAGGCCCGGCCTTCCTAGTGCCCAGGCCACGGCTCCGGGGAGAAACCCGCCATGGAGGGCACGCGGGAGGCCCTCTGCCTGAGGTGGCAGGTGTCACGCCAGGGCCACTGCAAGCCTGGCTCGGCTTGCCTGCTTTCTCCAAAGGAGGCTGGCCGACCAGCCGAACCTGGCACCTGGGCCAGGCCCCTTCCAAGGGGACGAGTTCCAGAGGATAGAGCCCTGGGGGCGGCTGCCAAGTCTCCTGGGGCGTGTGCTGGGCCCCCGTCAGAGGAGGAAGCAGCCTGGTAAACGGTGTGCCAGGCCTGAGATCTGGAGGCCTCCCACACCCGGGTCCCTGTCCTGCCCAGGCCCCCCGAGGGAGGACGATGGTCGGGCAGTGGCGAGCGGGGTGGGGCTGGCGCCGAGCCTGCCCTTGGATGCCCCGGGGAAGGGCGCCGGGGGATGGGCTGCCCCTGGCCAGGTCTGAGGGACCGACCCAGCTCGGGGCTGTCGGGGGCAGAGAGAGAACCCCCCTCCGCCCTTTCCCTTCAGGTTCTTAGGGCTGGCCAAATCCTTCCCAAGACAGCTTGTCTGGAGAAAATCAGACCCAGCTGAAGAACATGTGTCCATGGGGGAAACCCGGGAAACTGAGTCTCCCCACACAATAGCAGAGATTCTCATCTTGCATCCTCTCCTGAGCTAATGACAAAGGTGGATGTCCCGGGTGGGTGGGCCTGTGGAATGGGAGAGGGGAGGAAGTCTATTGTCATGCAGAGGGACATGGAAAGACTTGTCTGAAGCTTATCCCCTGCACTGGGGTCAGGTCGGGAAGGGACGGCACAGAGGTGAGCAGGAACCAACCGGCCTCTCTGTGGTGGGGCTGGCCCCGGGGCAGGCGTGGGGGTGATGGCTGGAAGTGGGATGGCGCGTGAGTTGGCACCAGCCAGCGGTGGAGGCAGAGACTCAGAGGTCAGGGATCTCTCTCTCTGTCTCTGTCTCTCTCTCTCTCCCTCAGGGAGCTGAGGAGAGTAAGGTGGCGCCCCCTGCCCACCTCGCCTACCTCTCCATGGGCCCTTCTTTCTCTGGCCGCTCCGGGAGCCCTGCGGGCTTGGGTTCAAGCCCCCACACACCGCACAGGCCAAGGGCGCATGCGCGACCGCCGGGGCCTAGGGCTGGCCTCGGGGGGCGGGGGGGTCCTCAGTGAAGGCCCCGCCCTCCCTCCAGGCTCTGACCCAGCTGCAGCTCTTCCATCGCCGCCCCTCTGGACTCGGCTTCAGCTGTCTCCCTCCCCTCCCCCACTCCCACTCAGCTTGCAGGCCGCTTCCCTGCCTTGAAAGCATTGCTCTGGCCCTGAGGGCCACAGACCTACTGGGCTTCAAGCTCAAGGCTCTGCCTGGGCCTGCTGCTTCGGCCAGGGGCTCATTTTTTCCTGGAAAGACAAAGCCATGGCCTCACCCCACGCCTGCACTTTGCCACGGCAGGCAGCCCAGATGTAGGAAAGGCTCTGTGGAGTCAGAAGTGCCGAGACAGGCAGATGGCACCAGAGGGTTTGGGGGCCAGGGCGCAACTGGGCTAGCCCCTCCTCCCGGGAGTCGGGGAGGCCCGGCCTTCCTAGTGCCCAGGCCACGGCTCCAGGGAGAAACCCGCCATGGAGGGCACGCGGGAGGCCCTCTGCCTGAGGTGGCAGGTGTCACGCCAGGGCCACTGCAAGCCTGGCTCGGCTTGCCTGCTTTCTCCAAAGGAGGCTGGCCGACCAGCCGAACCTGGCACCTGGGCCAGGCCCCTTCCAAGGGGACGAGTTCCAGAGGATAGAGCCCTGGGGGCGGCTGCCAAGTCTCCTGGGGCGTGTGCTGGGCCCCCGTCAGAGGAGGAAGCAGCCTGGTAAACGGTGTGCCAGGCCTGAGATCTGGAGGCCTCCCACACCCGGGTCCCTGTCCTGCCCAGGCCCCCCGAGGGAGGACGATGGTCGGGCAGTGGCGAGCGGGGTGGGGCTGGCGCCGAGCCTGCCCTTGGATGCCCCGGGGAAGGGCGCCGGGGGATGGGCTGCCCCTGGCCAGGTCTGAGGGACCGACCCAGCTCGGGGCTGTCGGGGGCAGAGAGAGAACCCCCCTCCGCCCTTTCCCTTCAGCTTCTTAGGGCTGGCCAAATCCTTCCCAAGACAGCTTGTCTGGAGAAAATCAGACCCAGCTGAAGAACATGTGTCCATGGGGGAAACCCGGGAAACTGAGTCTCCCCACACAATAGCAGAGATTCTCATCTTGCATCCTCTCCTGAGCTAATGACAAAGGTGGATGTCCCGGGTGGGTGGGCCTGTGGAATGGGAGAGGGGAGGAAGTCTATTGTCATGCAGAGGGACATGGAAAGACTTGTCTGAAGCTTATCCCCTGCACTGGGGTCAGGTCGGGAAGGGACGGACGGCACAGAGGTGAGCAGGAACCAACCGGCCTCTCTGTGGTGGGGCTGGCCCCGGGGCAGGCGTGGGGGTGATGGCTGGAAGTGGGATGGCGCGTGAGTTGGCACCAGCCAGCGGTGGAGGCAGAGAATCAGAGGTCAGGGATCTCTCTCTCTGTCTCTGTCTCTCTCTCTCTCCCTCAGGGAGCTGAGGAGAGTAAGGTGGCGCCCCCTGCCCACCTCGCCTACCTCTCCATGGGCCCTTCTTTCTCTGGCCGCTCCGGGAGCCCTGCGGGCTTGGGTTCAAGCCCCCACACACCGCACAGGCCAAGGGCGCATGCGCGACCGCCGGGGCCTAGGGCTGGCCTCGGGGGGCGGGGGCTCCTCAGTGAAGGCCCCGCCCTCCCTCCAGGCTCTGACCCAGCTGCTGCTCTTCCATCGCCGCCCTTCTGGACTCGGCTTCAGCTGTCTCCCTCCCCTCCCCCACTCCCACTCAGCTTGCAGGCCGCTTCCCTGCCTTGAAAGCATTGCTCTGGCCCTGAGGGCCACAGACCTACTGGGCTTCAAGCTCAAGGCTCTGCCTGGGCCTGCTGCTTCGGCCAGGGGCTCATTTTTTCCTGGAAAGACAAAGCCATGGCCTCACCCCACGCCTGCACTTTGCCACGGCAGGCAGCCCAGATGTAGGAAAGGCTCTGTGGAGTCAGAAGTGCCGAGACAGGCAGATGGCACCAGAGGGTTTGGGGGCCAGGGCGCAACTGGGCAAGCCCCTCCTCCCGGGAGTCGGGGAGGCCCGGCCTTCCTAGTGCCCAGGCCACGGCTCCGGGGAGAAACCCGCCATGGAGGGCACGCGGGAGGCCCTCTGCCTGAGGTGGCAGGTGTCACGCCAGGGCCACTGCAAGCCTGGCTCGGCTTGCCTGCTTTCTCCAAAGGAGGCTGGCCGACCAGCCGAACCTGGCACCTGGGCCAGGCCCCTTCCAAGGGGACGAGTTCCAGAGGATAGAGCCCTGGGGGCGGCTGCCAAGTCTCCTGGGGCGTGTGCTGGGCCCCCGTCAGAGGAGGAAGCAGCCTGGTAAACGGTGTGCCAGGCCTGAGATCTGGAGGCCTCCCACACCCGGGTCCCTGTCCTGCCCAGGCCCCCCGAGGGAGGACGATGGTCGGGCAGTGGCGAGCGGGGTGGGGCTGGCGCCGAGCCTGCCCTTGGATGCCCCGGGGAAGGGCGCCGGGGGATGGGCTGCCCCTGGCCAGGTCTGAGGGAACGACCCAGCTCGGGGCTGTCGGGGGCAGAGAGAGAACCCCCCTCCGCCCTTTCCCTTCAGCTTCTTAGGGCTGGCCAAATCCTTCCCAAGACAGCTTGTCTGGAGAAAATCAGACCCAGCTGAAGAACATGTGTCCATGGGGGAAACCCGGGAAACTGAGTCTCCCCACACAATAGCAGAGATTCTCATCTTGCATCCTCTCCTGAGCTAATGACAAAGGTGGATGTCCCGGGTGGGTGGGCCTGTGGAATGGGAGAGGGGAGGAAGTCTATTGTCATGCAGAGGGACATGGAAAGACTTGTCTGAAGCTTATCCCCTGCACTGGGGTCAGGTCGGGAAGGGACGGACGGCACAGAGGTGAGCAGGAACCAACCGGCCTCTCTGTGGTGGGGCTGGCCCCGGGGCAGGCGTGGGGGTGATGGCTGGAAGTGGGATGGCGCGTGAGTTGGCACCAGCCAGCGGTGGAGGCAGAGACTCAGAGGTCAGGGATCTCTCTCTCTGTCTCTGTCTCTCTCTCTCTCCCTCAGGGAGCTGAGGAGAGTAAGGTGGCGCCCCCTGCCCACCTCGCCTACCTCTCCATGGGCCCTTCTTTCTCTGGCCGCTCCGGGAGCCCTGCGGGCTTGGGTTCAACCCCCCACACACCGCACAGGCCAAGGTCGCATGGGCGACCGCCAGGGCCTAGGGCTGGCCTCGGGGGTGGGGGCGGGGGGTCCTCTGTGAAGGCCCCGCCCTCCCTCCAGGCTCTGACCCAGCTGCAGCTCTTCCATCGCCGCCCTTCTGGACTGGGCTTCAGCTGTCTCCCTCCCCTCCCCCACTCCCACTCAGCTTGCAGGCCGCTTCCCTGCCTTGAAAGCATTGCTCTGGCCCTGAGGGCCACAGACCTACTGGGCTTCAAGCTCAAGGCTCTGCCTGGGCCTGCTGCTTCGGCCAGGGGCTCATTTTTTCCTGGAAAGACAAAGCCATGGCCTCACCCCACGCCTGCACTTTGCCACGGCAGGCAGCCCAGATGTAGGAAAGGCTCTGTGGAGTCAGAAGTGCCGAGACAGGCAGATGGCACCAGAGGGTTTGGGGGCCAGGGCGCAACTGGGCTAGCCCCTCCTCCCGGGAGTCTGGGAGGCCCGGCCTTCCTAGTGCCCAGGCCACGGCTCCGGGGAGAAACCCGCCATGGAGGGCACGCGGGAGGCCCTCTGCCTGAGGTGGCAGGTGTCACGCCAGGGCCACTGCAAGCCTGGCTCGGCTTGCCTGCTTTCTCCAAAGGAGGCTGGCCGACCAGCCGAACCTGGCACCTGGGCCAGGCCTCTTCCAAGGGGACGAGTTACCAGAGGATAGAGCCCTGGGGGCGGCTGCCAAGTCTCCTGGGGCGTGTGCTGGGCCCCCGTCAGAGGAGGAAGCAGCCTGGTAAACGGTGTGCCAGGCCTGAGATCTGGAGGCCTCCCACACCCGGGTCCCTGTCCTGCCCAGGCCCCCCGAGGGAGGACGATGGTCGGGCAGTGGCGAGCGGGGTGGGGCTGGCGCCGAGCCTGCCCTTGGATGCCCCGGGGAAGGGCGCCGGGGGATGGGCTGCCCCTGGCCAGGTCTGAGGGACCGACCCAGCTCGGGGCTGTCGGGGGCAGAGAGAGAACCCCCCTCCGCCCTTTCCCTTCAGCTTCTTAGGGCTGGCCAAATCCTTCCCAAGACAGCTTGTCTGGAGAAAATCAGACCCAGCTGAAGAACATGTGTCCATGGGGGAAACCCGGGAAACTGAGTCTCCCCACACAATAGCAGAGATTCTCATCTTGCATCCTCTCCTGAGCTAATGACAAAGGTGGATGTCCCGGGTGGGTGGGCCTGTGGAATGGGAGAGGGGAGGAAGTCTATTGTCATGCAGAGGGACATGGAAAGACTTGTCTGAAGCTTATCCCCTGCACTGGGGTCAGGTCGGGAAGGGACGGACGGCACAGAGGTGAGCAGGAACCAACCGGCCTCTCTGTGGTGGGGCTGGCCCCGGGGCAGGCGTGGGGGTGATGGCTGGAAGTGGGATGGCGCGTGAGTTGGCACCAGCCAGCGGTGGAGGCAGAGACTCAGAGGTCAGGGATCTCTCTCTCTGTCTCTGTCTCTCTCTCTCTCCCTCAGGGAGCTGAGGAGAGTAAGGTGGCGCCCCCTGCCCACCTCGCCTACCTCTCCATGGGCCCTTCTTTCTCTGGCCGCTCCGGGAGCCCTGCGGGCTTGGGTTCAAGCCCCCACACACCGCACAGGCCAAGGGCGCATGCGCGACCGCCGGGGCCTAGGGCTGGCCTCGGGGGGCGGGGGGGTCCTCAGTGAAGGCCCCGCCCTCCCTCCAGGCTCTGACCCAGGTGCTGCTCTTCCATCGCCGCCCTTCTGGACTGGGCTTCAGCTGTCTCCCTCCCCTCCCCCACTCCCACTCAGCTTGCAGGCCGCTTCCCTGCCTTGAAAGCATTGCTCTGGCCCTGAGGGCCACAGACCTACTGGGCTTCAAGCTCAAGGCTCTGCCTGGGCCTGCTGCTTCGGCCAGGGGCTCATTTTTTCCTGGAAAGACAAAGCCATGGCCTCACCCCACGCCTGCACTTTGCCACGGCAGGCTGCCCAGATGTAGGAAAGGCTCTGTGGAGTCAGAAGTGCCGAGACAGGCAGATGGCACCAGAGGGTTTGGGGGCCAGGGCGCAAGTGGGCTAGCCCCTCCTCCCGGGAGTCGGGGAGGCCCGGCCTTCCTAGTGCCCAGGCCACGGCTCCGGGGAGAAACCCGCCATGGAGGGCACGCGGGAGGCCCTCTGCCTGAGGTGGCAGGTGTCACGCCAGGGCCACTGCAAGCCTGGCTCGGCTTGCCTGCTTTCTCCAAAGGAGGCTGGCCGACCAGCCGAACCTGGCACCTGGGCCAGGCCCCTTCCAAGGGGACGAGTTCCAGAGGATAGAGCCCTGGGGGCGGCTGCCAAGTCTCCTGGGGCGTGTGCTGGGCCCCCGTCAGAGGAGGAAGCAGCCTGGTAAACGGTGTGCCAGGCCTGAGATCTGGAGGCCTCCCACAGCCGGGTCCCTGTCCTGCCCAGGCCCCCCGAGGGAGGACGATGGTCGGGCAGTGGCGAGCGGGGTGGGGCTGGCGCCGAGCCTGCCCTTGGATGCCCCGGGGAAGGGCGCCGGGGTATGGGCTGCCCCTGGCCAGGTCTGAGGGACCGACCCAGCTCGGGGCTGTCGGGGGCAGAGAGAGAACCCCCCTCCGCCCTTTCCCTTCAGCTTCTTAGGGCTGGCCAAATCCTTCCCAAGACAGCTTGTCTGGAGAAAATCAGACCCAGCTGAAGAACATGTGTCCATGGGGGAAACCCGGGAAACTGAGTCTCCCCACACAATAGCAGAGATTCTCATCTTGCATCCTCTCCTGAGCTAATGACAAAGGTGGATGTCCCGGGTGGGTGGGCCTGTGGAATGGGAGAGGGGAGGAAGTCTATTGTCATGCAGAGGGACATGGAAAGACTTGTCTGAAGCTTATCCCCTGCACTGGGGTCAGGTCGGGAAGGGACGGAAGGCACAGAGGTGAGCAGGAACCAACCGGCCTCTCTGTGGTGGGGCTGGCCCCGGGGCAGGCGTGGGGGTGATGGCTGGAAGTGGGATGGCGTGTGAGTTGGCACCAGCCAGCGGTGGAGGCAGAGACTCAGAGGTCAGGGATCTCTCTCTCTGTCTCTGTCTCTCTCTTTCTCCCTCAGGGAGCTGAGGAGAGTAAGGTGGCGCCCCCTGCCCACCTCGCCTACCTCTCCATGGGCCCTTCTTTCTCTGGCCGCTCCAGGAGCCCTGCGGGCTTGGGTTCAAGCCCCCACACACCGCACAGGCCAAGGGCGCATGCGCGACCGCCGGGGCCTAGGGCTGGCCTCGGGGGGCGGGGGGGTCCTCAGTGAAGGCCCCGCCCTCCCTCCAGGCTCTGACCCAGCTGCTGCTCTTCCATCGCCGCCCTTCTGGACTCGGCTTCAGCTGTCTCCCTCCCCTCCCCCACTCCCACTCAGCTTGCAGGCCGCTTCCCTGCCTTGAAAGCATTGCTCTGGCCCTGAGGGCCACAGACCTACTGGGCTTCAAGCTCAAGGCTCTGCCTGGGCCTGCTGCTTCGGCCAGGGGCTCATTTTTTCCTGGAAAGACAAAGCCATGGCCTCACCCCACGCCTGCACTTTGCCACGGCAGGCAGCCCAGATGTAGGAAAGGCTCTGTGGAGTCAGAAGTGCCGAGACAGGCAGATGGCACCAGAGGGTTTGGGGGCCAGGGCGCAAGTGGGCTAGCCCCTCCTCCCGGGAGTCGGGGAGGCCCGGCCTTCCTAGTGCCCAGGCCACGGCTCCGGGGAGAAACCCGCCATGGAGGGCACGCGGGAGGCCCTCTGCCTGAGGTGGCAGGTGTCACGCCAGGGCCACTGCAAGCCTGGCTCGGCTTGCCTGCTTTCTCCAAAGGAGGCTGGCCGACCAGCCGAACCTGGCACCTGGGCCAGGCCCCTTCCAAGGGGACGAGTTCCAGAGGATAGAGCCCTGGGGGCGGCTGCCAAGTCTCCTGGGGCGTGTGCTGGGCCCCCGTCAGAGGAGGAAGCAGCCTGGTAAACGGTGTGCCAGGCCTGAGATCTGGAGGCCTCCCACACCCGGGTCCCTGTCCTGCCCAGGCCCCCAGAGGGAGGACGATGGTCGGGCAGTGGCGAGCGGGGTGGGGCTGGCGCCGAGCCTGCCCTTGGATGCCCTGGGGAAGGGCGCCGGGGGATGGGCTGCCCCTGGCCAGGTCTGAGGGACCGACCCAGCTCGGGGCTGTCGGGGGCAGAGAGAGAACCCCCCTCCGCCCTTTCCCTTCAGCTTCTTAGGGCTGGCCAAATCCTTCCCAAGACAGCTTGTCTGGAGAAAATCAGACCCAGCTGAAGAACATGTGTCCATGGGGGAAACCCGGGAAACTGAGTCTCCCACACAATAGCAGAGATTCTCATCTTGCATCCTCTCCTGAGCTAATGACAAAGGTGGATGTCCCGGGTGGGTGGGCCTGTGGAATGGGAGAGGGGAGGAAGTCTATTGTCATGCAGAGGGACATGGAAAGACTTGTCTGAAGCTTATCCCCTGCACTGGGGTCAGGTCGGGAAGGGACGGACGGCACAGAGGTGAGCAGGAACCAACCGGCCTCTCTGTGGTGGGGCTGGCCCCGGGGCAGGCGTGGGGGTGATGGCTGGAAGTGGGATGGCGCCTGAGGTGGCACCAGCCAGCGGTGGAGGCAGAGACTCAGAGGTCAGGGATCTCTCTCTCTGTCTCTGTCTCTCTCTCTCTCCCTCAGGGAGCTGAGGAGAGTAAGGTGGCGCCCCCTGCCCACCTCGCCTACCTCTCCATGGGCCCTTCTTTCTCTGGCCGCTCCGGGAGCCCTGCGGGCTTGGGTTCAAGCCCCCACACACCGCACAGGCCAAGGGCGCATGCGCGACCGCCGGGGCCTAGGGCTGGCCTCGGGGGCGGGGGGGGTCCTCAGTGAAGGCCCCGCCCTCCCTCCAGGCTCTGACCCAGCTGCTGCTCTTCCATCGCCGCCCTTCTGGACTCGGCTTCAGCTGTCTCCCTCCCCTCCCCCACTCCCACTCAGCTTGCAGGCCGCTTCCCTGCCTTGAAAGCATTGCTCTGGCCCTGAGGGCCACAGACCTACTGGGCTTCAAGCTCAAGGCTCTGCCTGGGCCTGCTGCTTCGGCCAGGGGCTCATTTTTTCCTGGAAAGACAAAGCCATGGCCTCACCCCACGCCTGCACTTTGCCACGGCAGGCAGCCCAGATGTAGGAAAGGCTCTGTGGAGTCAGAAGTGCCGAGACAGGCAGATGGCACCAGAGGGTTTGGGGGCCAGGGCGCAAGTGGGCTAGCCCCTCCTCCCGGGAGTCGGGGAGGCCCGGCCTTCCTAGTGCCCAGGCCACGGCTCCGGGGAGAAACCCGCCATGGAGGGCACGCGGGAGGCCCTCTGCCTGAGGTGGCAGGTGTCACGCCAGGGCCACTGCAAGCCTGGCTCGGCTTGCCTGCTTTCTCCAAAGGAGGCTGGCCGACCAGCCGAACCTGGCACCTGGGCCAGGCCCCTTCCAAGGGGACGAGTTCCAGAGGATAGAGCCCTGGGGGCGGCTGCCAAGTCTCCTGGGGCGTGTGCTGGGCCCCCGTCAGAGGAGGAAGCAGCCTGGTAAACGGTGTGCCAGGCCTGAGATCTGGAGGCCTCCCACACCCGGGTCCCTGTCCTGCCCAGGCCCCCCGAGGGAGGACGATGGTCGGGCAGTGGCGAGCGGGGTGGGGCTGGCGCCGAGCCTGCCCTTGGATGCCCCGGGGAAGGGCGCCGGGGGATGGGCTGCCCCTGGCCAGGTCTGAGGGACCGACCCAGCTCGGGGCTGTCGGGGGCAGAGAGAGAACCCCCCTCCGCCCTTTCCCTTCAGCTTCTTAGGGCTGGCCAAATCCTTCCCAAGACAGCTTGTCTGGAGAAAATCAGACCCAGCTGAAGAACATGTGTCCATGGGGGAAACCCGGGAAACTGAGTCTCCCCACACAATAGCAGAGATTCTCATCTTGCATCCTCTCCTGAGCTAATGACAAAGGTGGATGTCCCGGGTGGGTGGGCCTGTGGAATGGGAGAGGGGAGGAAGTCTATTGTCATGCAGAGGGACATGGAAAGACTTGTCTGAAGCTTATCCCCTGCACTGGGGTCAGGTCGGGAAGGGACGGACGGCACAGAGGTGAGCAGGAACCAACCGGCCTCTCTGTGGTGGGGCTGGCCCCGGGGCAGGCGTGGGGGTGATGGCTGGAAGTGGGATGGCGCGTGAGTTGGCACCAGCCAGCGGTGGAGGCAGAGACTCAGAGGTCAGGGATCTCTCTCTCTGTCTCTGTCTCTCTCTCTCTCCCTCAGGGAGCTGAGGAGAGTAAGGTGGCGCCCCCTGCCCACCTCGCCTACCTCTCCATGGGCCCTTCTTTCTCTGGCCGCTCCGGGAGCCCTGCGGGCTTGGGTTCAAGCCCCCACACACCGCACAGGCCAAGGGCGCATGCGCGACCGCCGGGGCCTAGGGCTGGCCTCAGGGGGCGGGGAGGGGTCCTCAGTGAAGGCCCCGCCCTCCCTCCAGGCTCTGACCCAGCTGCTGCTCTTCCATCGCCGCCCTTCTGGACTCGGCTTCAGCTGTCTCCCTCCCCTCCCCCACTCCCACTCAGCTTGCAGGCCGCTTCCCTGCCTTGAAAGCATTGCTCTGGCCCTGAGGGCCACAGACCTACTGGGCTTCAAGCTCAAGGCTCTGCCTGGGCCTGCTGCTTCGGCCAGGGGCTCATTTTTTCCTGGAAAGACAAAGCCATGGCCTCACCCCACGCCTGCTCTTTGCCACGGCAGGCAGCCCAGATGTAGGAAAGGCTCTGTGGAGTCAGAAGTGCCGAGACAGGCAGATGGCACCAGAGGGTTTGGGGGCCAGGGCGCAAGTGGGCTAGCCCCTCCTCCCGGGAGTCGGGGAGGCCCGGCCTTCCTAGTGCCCAGGCCACGGCTCCGGGGAGAAACCCGTCATGGAGGGCACGCGGGAGGCCCTCTGCCTGAGGTGGCAGGTGTCACGCCAGGGCCACTGCAAGCCTGGCTCGGCTTGCCTGCTTTCTCCAAAGGAGGCTGGCCGACCAGCCGAACCTGGCACCTGGGCCAGGCCCCTTCCAAGGGGACGAGTTCCAGAGGATAGAGCCCTGGGGGCGGCTGCCAAGTCTCCTGGGGCGTGTGCTGGGCCCCCGTCAGAGGAGGAAGCAGCCTGGTAAACGGTGTGCCAGGCCTGAGATCTGGAGGCCTCCCACACCCGGGTCCCTGTCCTGCCCAGGCCCCCCGAGGGAGGACGATGGTCGGGCAGTGGCGAGCGGGGTGGGGCTGGCGCCGAGCCTGCCCTTGGATGCCCCGGGGAAGGGCACCGGGGGATGGGCTGCCCCTGGCCAGGTCTGAGGGACCGACCCAGCTCGGGGCTGTCGGGGGCAGAGAGAGAACCCCCCTCCGCCCTTTCCCTTCAGCTTCTTAGGGCTGGCCAAATCCTTCCCAAGACAGCTTGTCTGGAGAAAATCAGACCCAGCTGAAGAACATGTGTCCATGGGGGAAACCCGGGAAACTGAGTCTCCCCACACAATAGCAGAGATTCTCATCTTGCATCCTCTCCTGAGCTAATGACAAAGGTGGATGTCCCGGGTGGGTGGGCCTGTGGAATGGGAGAGGGGAGGAAGTCTATTGTCATGCAGAGGGACATGGAAAGACTTGTCTGAAGCTTATCCCCTGAACTGGGGTCAGATCGGGAAGGGACAGACGGCACAGAGGTGAGCAGGAACCAACCGGCCTCTCTGTGGTGGGGCTGGCCCCGGGGCAGGCGTGGGGGTGATGGCTGGAAGTGGGATGGCGCGTGAGTTGGCACCAGCCAGCGGTGGAGGCAGAGACTCAGAGGTCAGGGATCTCTCTCTCTGTCTCTGTCTCTCTCTCTCTCCCTCAGGGAGCTGAGGAGAGTAAGGTGGCGCCCCCTGCCCACCTCGCCTACCTCTCCATGGGCCCTTCTTTCTCTGGCCGCTCCGGGAGCCCTGCGGGCTTGGGTTCAAGCCCCCACACACCGCACAGGCCAAGGGCGCATGCGCGACCGCCGGGGCCTAGGGCTGGCCTCGGGGGCGGGGGTGGTCCTCAGTGAAGGCCCCGCCCTCCCTCCAGGCTCTGACCCAGCTGCTGCTCTTCCATCGCCGCCCTTCTGGACTCGGCTTCAGCTGTCTCCCTCCCCTCCCCCACTCCCACTCAGCTTGCAGGCCGCTTCCCTGCCTTGAAAGCATTGCTCTGGCCCTGAGGGCCACAGACCTACTGGGCTTCAAGCTCAAGGCTCTGCCTGGGCCTGCTGCTTCGGCCAGGGGCTCATTTTTTCCTGGAAAGACAAAGCCATGGCCTCACCCCACGCCTGCACTTTGCCACGGCAGGCAGCCCAGATGTAGGAAAGGCTCTGTGGAGTCAGAAGTGCCGAGACAGGCAGATGGCACCAGAGGGTTTGGGGGCCAGGGCGCAAGTGGGCTAGCCCCTCCTCCCGGGAGTCGGGGAGGCCCGGCCTTCCTAGTGCCCAGGCCACGGCTCCGGGGAGAAACCCGCCATGGAGGGCACGCGGGAGGCCCTCTGCCTGAGGTGGCAGGTGTCACGCCAGGGCCACTGCAAGCCTGGCTCGGCTTGCCTGCTTTCTCCAAAGGAGGCTGGCCGACCAGCCGAACCTGGCACCTGGGCCAGGCCCCTTCCAAGGGGACGAGTTCCAGAGGATAGAGCCCTGGGTGCGGCTGCCAAGTCTCCTGGGGCGTGTGCTGGGCCCCCGTCAGAGGAGGAAGCAGCCTGGTAAACGGTGTGCCAGGCCTGAGATCTGGAGGCCTCCCACAGCCGGGTCCCTGTCCTGCCCAGGCCCCCCGAGGGAGGACGATGGTCGGGCAGTGGCGAGCGGGGTGGGGCTGGCGCCGAGCCTGCCCTTGGATGCCCCGGGGAAGGGCGCTGGGGATGGGCTGCCCCTGGCCAGGTCTGAGGGACCGACCCAGCTCGGGGCTGTCGGGGGCAGAGAGAGAACCCCCCTCCGCCCTTTCCCTTCAGCTTCTTAGGGCTGGCCAAATCCTTCCCAAGACAGCTTGTCTGGAGAAAATCAGACCCAGCTGAAGAACATGTGTCCATGGGGGAAACCCGGGAAACTGAGTCTCCCCACACAATAGCAGAGATTCTCATCTTGCATCCTCTCCTGAGCTAATGACAAAGGTGGATGTCCCGGGTGGGTGGGCCTGTGGAATGGGAGAGGGGAGGAAGTCTATTGTCATGCAGAGGGACATGGAAAGACTTGTCTGAAGCTTATCCCCTGCACTGGGGTCAGGTCGGGAAGGGACGGACGGCACAGAGGTGAGCAGGAACCAACCGGCCTCTCTGTGGTGGGGCTGGCCCCGGGGCAGGCGTGGGGGTGATGGCTGGAAGTGGGATGGCGCGTGAGTTGGCACCAGCCAGCGGTGGAGGCAGAGACTCAGAGGTCAGGGATCTCTCTCTCTGTCTCTGTCTCTCTCTCTCTCCCTCAGGGAGCTGAGGAGAGTAAGGTGGCGCCCCCTGCCCACCTCGCCTACCTCTCCATGGGCCCTTCTTTCTCTGGCCGCTCCGGGAGCCCTGCGGGCTTGGGTTCAAGCCCCCACACACCGCACAGGCCAAGGGCGCATGCGCGACCGCCGGGGCCTAGGGCTGGCCTCGGGGGGCGGGGGGGTCCTCAGTGAAGGCCCCGCCCTCCCTCCAGGCTCTGACACAGCTGCAGCTCTTCCATCGCCGCCCTTCTGGACTCGGCTTCAGCTGTCTCCCTCCCCTCCCCCACTCCCACTCAGCTTGCAGGCCGCTTCCCTGCCTTGAAAGCATTGCTCTGGCCCTGAGGGCCACAGACCTACTGGGCTTCAAGCTCAAGGCTCTGCCTGGGCCTGCTGCTTCGGCCAGGGGCTCATTTTTTCCTGGAAAGACAAAGCCATGGCCTCACCCCACGCCTGCACTTTGCCACGGCAGGCATCCGAGATGTAGGAATGGCTCTGTGGAGTCAGAAGTGCCGAGACAGGCAGATGGCACCAGAGGGTTTGGGGGCCAGGGCGCAACTTGTCTAGCCCCTCCTCCCGGGAGTCGGGGAGGCCCGGCCTTCCTAGTGCCCAGGCCAAGGCCCCGGGGAGAAACCCGCCATGGAGGGCACGCGGGAGGCCCTCTGCCTGAGGTGGCAGGTGTCACGCCAGGGCCACTGCAAGCCTGGCTCGGCTTGCCTGCTTTCTCCAAAGGAGGCTGGCCGACCAGCCGAACCTGGCACCTGGGCCAGGCCCCTTCCAAGGGGACGAGTTCCAGAGGATAGAGCCCTGGGGGCGGCTGCCAAGTCTCCTGGGGCGTGTGCTGGGCCCCCGTCAGAGGAGGAAGCAGCCTGGTAAACGGTGTGCCAGGCCTGAGATCTGGAGGCCTCCCACACCCGGGTCCCTGTCCTGCCCAGGCCCCCCGAGGGAGGACGATGGTCGGGCAGTGGCGAGCGGGGTGGGGCTGGCGCCGAGCCTGCCCTTGGATGCCCCGGGGAAGGGCGCCGGGGGATGGGCTGCCCCTGGCCAGGTCTGAGGGACCGACCCAGCTCGGGGCTGTCGGGGGCAGAGAGAGAACCCCCCTCCGCCCTTTCCCTTCAGCTTCTTAGGGCTGGCCAAATCCTTCCCAAGACAGCTTGTCTGGAGAAAATCAGACCCAGCTGAAGAACATGTGTCCATGGGGGAAACCCGGGAAACTGAGTCTCCCCACACAATAGCAGAGATTCTCATCTTGCATCCTCTCCTGAGCTAATGACAAAGGTGGATGTCCCGGGTGGGTGGGCCTGTGGAATGGGAGAGGGGAGGAAGTCTATTGTCATGCAGAGGGACATGGAAAGACTTGTCTGAAGCTTATCCCCTGCACTGGGGTCAGGTCGGGAAGGGACGGCACAGAGGTGAGCAGGAACCAACCGGCCTCTCTGTGGTGGGGCTGGCCCCGGGGCAGGCGTGGGGGTGATGGCTGGAAGTAGGATGGCGCGTGAGTTGGCACCAGCCAGCGGTGGAGGCAGAGACTCAGAGGTCAGGGATCTCTCTCTCTGTCTCTGTCTCTCTCTCTCTCCCTCAGGGAGCTGAGGAGAGTAAGGTGGCGCCCCCTGCCCACCTCGCCTACCTCTCCATGGGCCCTTCTTTCTCTGGCCGCTCCGGGAGCCCTGCGGGCTTGGGTTCAAGCCCCCACACACCGCACAGGCCAAGGGCGCATGCGCGACCGCCGGGGCCTAGGGCTGGCCTCGGGGGGCGGGGGGGGGGGTCCTCAGTGAAGGCCCCGACCTCCCTCCAGGCTCTGACCCAGCTGCAGCTCTTCCATCGCCGCCCTTCTGGACTCGGCTTCAGCTGTCTCCCTCCCCTCCCCCACTCCCACTCAGCTTGCAGGCCGCTTCCCTGCCTTGAAAGCATTGCTCTGGCCCTGAGGGCCACAGACCTACTGGGCTTCAAGCTCAAGGCTCTGCCTGGGCCTGCTGCTTCGGCCAGGGGCTCATTTTTTCCTGGAAAGACAAAGCCATGGCCTCACCCCACGCCTGCACTTTGCCACGGCAGGCAGCCCAGATGTAGGAAAGGCTCTGTGGACTCAGAAGTGCCGAGACAGGCAGATGGCACCAGAGGGTTTGGGGGCCAGGGCGCAACTGGGCTAGCCCCTCCTCCCGGGAGTCGGGGAGGCCCGGCCTTCCTAGTGCCCAGGCCACGGCTCCGGGGAGAAACCCGCCATGGAGGGCACGCGGGAGGCCCTCTGCCTGAGGTGGCAGGTGTCACGCCAGGGCCACTGCAAGCCTGGCTCGGCTTGCCTGCTTTCTCCAAAGGAGGCTGGCCGACCAGCCGAACCTGGCACCTGGGCCAGGCCCCTTCCAAGGGGACGAGTTCCAGAGGATAGAGCCCTGGGGGCGGCTGCCAAGTCTCCTGGGGCGTGTGCTGGGCCCCCGTCAGAGGAGGAAGCAGCCTGGTAAACGGTGTGCCAGGCCTGAGATCTGGAGGCCTCCCACACCCGGGTCCCTGTCCTGCCCAGGCCCCCCGAGGGAGGACGATGGTCGGGCAGTGGCGAGCGGGGTGGGGCTGGCGCCGAGCCTGCCCTTGGATGCCCCGGGGAAGGGCGCCGGGGGATGGGCTGCCCCTGGCGAGGTCTGAGGGACCGACCCAGCTCGGGGCTGTCGGGGGCAGAGAGAGAACCCCCCTCCGCCCTTTCCCTTCAGCTTCTTAGGGCTGGCCAAATCCTTCCCAAGACAGCTTGTCTGGAGAAAATCAGACCCAGCTGAAGAACATGTGTCCATGGGGGAAACCCGGGAAACTGAGTCTCCCCACACAATAGCAGAGATTCTCATCTTGCATCCTCTCCTGAGCTAATGACAAAGGTGGATGTCCCGGGTGGGTGGGCCTGTGGAATGGGAGAGGGGAGGAAGTCTATTGTCATGCAGAGGGACATGGAAAGACTTGTCTGAAGCTTATCCCCTGCACTGGGGTCAGGTCGGGAAGGGACGGACGGCACAGAGGTGAGCAGGAACCAACCGGCCTCTCTGTGGTGGGGCTGGCCCCGGGGCAGGCGTGGGGGTGATGGCTGGAAGTGGGATGGCGCGTGAGTTGGCACCAGCCAGCGGTGGAGGCAGAGACTCAGAGGTCAGGGATCTCTCTCTCTGTCTCTGTCTCTCTCTCTCTCCCTCAGGGAGCTGAGGAGAGTAAGGTGGCGCCCCCTGCCCACCTCGCCTACCTCTCCATGGGCCCTTCTTTCTCTGGCCGCTCCGGGAGCCCTGCGGGCTTGGGTTCAAGCCCCCACACACCGCACAGGCCAAGGGCGCATGCGCGACCACCGGGGCCTAGGGCTGGCCTCGGGGGGCGGGGGGGTCCTCAGTGAAGGCCCCGCCCTCCCTCCAGGCTCTGACCCAGCTGCTGCTCTTCCATCGCCGCCCTTCTGGACTCGGCTTCAGCTGTCTCCCTCCCCTCCCCCACTCCCACTCAGCTTGCAGGCCGCTTCCCTGCCTTGAAAGCATTGCTCTGGCCCTGAGGGCCACAGACCTACTGGGCTTCAAGCTCAAGGCTCTGCCTGGGCCTGCTGCTTCGGCCAGGGGCTCATTTTTTCCTGGAAAGACAAAGCCATGGCCTCACCCCACGCCTGCACTTTGCCACGGCAGGCAGCCCAGATGTAGGAAAGGCTCTGTGGACTCAGAAGTGCCGAGACAGGCAGATGGCACCAGAGGGTTTGGGGGCCAGGGCGCAACTGGGCTGGCCCCTCCTCCCGGGAGTCGGGGAGGCCCGGCCTTCCTAGTGCCCAGGCCACGGCTCCGGGGAGAAACCCGCCATGGAGGGCACGCGGGAGGCCCTCTGCCTGAGGTGGCAGGTGTCACGCCAGGGCCACTGCAAGCCTGGCTCGGCTTGCCTGCTTTCTCCAAAGGAGGCTGGCCGACCAGCCGAACCTGGCACCTGGGCCAGGCCCCTTCCAAGGGGACGAGGGCAGAGCCCTGGGGGCGGCTGCCAAGTCTCCTGGGGCGTGTGCTGGGCCCCCGTCAGAGGAGGAAGCAGCCTGGTAAACGGTGTGCCAGGCCTGAGATCTGGAAGCCTCCCACAGCCGGGTCCCTGTCCTGCCCAGGCCCCCCGAGGGAGGACGATGGTCGGGCAGTGGCGAGCGGGGTGGGGCTGGCGCCGAGCCTGCCCTTGGATGCCCCGGGGAAGGGCGCCGGGGGATGGGCTGCCCCTGGCCAGGTCTGAGGGACCGACCCAGCTCGGGGCTGTCGGGGGCAGAGAGAGAACCCCCCTCCGCCCTTTCCCTTCAGCTTCTTAGGGCTGGCCAAATCCTTCCCAAGACAGCTTGTCTGGAGAAAATCAGACCCAGCTGAAGAACATGTGTCCATGGGGGAAACCCGGGAAACTGAGTCTCCCCACACAATAGCAGAGATTCTCATCTTGCATCCTCTCCTGAGCTAATGACAAAGGTGGATGTCCCGGGTGGGTGGGCCTGTGGAATGGGAGAGGGGAGGAAGTCTATTGTCATGCAGAGGGACATGGAAAGACTTGTCTGAAGCTTATCCCCTGCACTGGGGTCAGGTCGGGAAGGGACGGACGGCACAGAGGTGAGCAGGAACCAACCGGCCTCTCTGTGGTGGGGCTGGCCCCGGGGCAGGCGTGGGGGTGATGGCTGGAAGTGGGATGGCGCGTGAGTTGGCACCAGCCAGCGGTGGAGGCAGAGACTCAGAGGTCAGGGATCTCTCTCTCTGTCTCTGTCTCTCTCTCTCTCCCTCAGGGAGCTGAGGAGAGTAAGGTGGCGCCCCCTGCCCACCTCGCCTACCTCTCCATGGGCCCTTCTTTCTCTGGCCGCTCCGGGAGCCCTGCGGGCTTGGGTTCAAGCCCCCACACACCGCACAGGCCAACGCGCATGCGCGACCACCGGGGCCTAGGGCTGGCCTCGGGGGGCGGGGGGGTCCTCAGTGAAGGCCCCGCCCTCCCTCCAGGCTCTGACCCAGCTGCTGCTCTTCCATCGCCGCCCTTCTGGACTCGGCTTCAGCTGTCTCCCTCCCCTCCCCCACTCCCACTCAGCTTGCAGGCCGCTTCCCTGCCTTGAAAGCATTGCTCTGGCCCTGAGGGCCACAGACCTACTGGGCTTCAAGCTCAAGGCTCTGCCTGGGCCTGCTGCTTCGGCCAGGGGCTCATTTTTTCCTGGAAAGACAAAGCCATGGCCTCACCCCACGCCTGCACTTTGCCACGGCAGGCAGCCCAGATGTAGGAAAGGCTCTGTGGACTCAGAAGTGCCGAGACAGGCAGATGGCACCAGAGGGTTTGGGGGCCAGGGCGCAACTGGGCTATCCCCTCCTCCCGGGAGTCGGGGAGGCCCGGCCTTCCTAGTGCCCAGGCCACGGCTCCGGGGAGAAACCCGCCATGGAGGGCACGCGGGAGGCCCTCTGCCTGAGGTGGCAGGTGTCACGCCAGGGCCACTGCAAGCCTGGCTCGGCTTGCCTGCTTTCTCCAAAGGAGGCTGGCCGACCAGCCGAACCTGGCACCTGGGCCAGGCCCCTTCCAAGGGGACGAGGGCAGAGCCCTGGGGGCGGCTGCCAAGTCTCCTGGGGCGTGTGCTGGGCCCCCGTCAGAGGAGGAAGCAGCCTGGTAAACGGTGTGCCAGGCCTGAGATCTGGAAGCCTCCCACAGCCGGGTCCCTGTCCTGCCCAGGCCCCCCGAGGGAGGACGATGGTCGGGCAGTGGCGAGCGGGGTGGGGCTGGCGCCGAGCCTGCCCTTGGATGCCCCGGGGAAGGGCGCCGGGGGATGGGCTGCCCCTGGCCAGGTCTGAGGGACCGACCCAGCTCGGGGCTGTCGGGGGCAGAGAGAGAACCCCCCTCCGCCCTTTCCCTTCAGCTTCTTAGGGCTGGCCAAATCCTTCCCAAGACAGCTTGTCTGGAGAAAATCAGACCCAGCTGAAGAACATGTGTCCATGGGGGAAACCCGGGAAACTGAGTCTCCCCACACAATAGCAGAGATTCTCATCTTGCATCCTCTCCTGAGCTAATGACAAAGGTGGATGTCCCGGGTGGGTGGGCCTGTGGAATGGGAGAGGGGAGGAAGTCTATTGTCATGCAGAGGGACATGGAAAGACTTGTCTGAAGCTTATCCCCTGCACTGGGGTCAGGTCGGGAAGGGACGGCACAGAGGTGAGCAGGAACCAACCGGCCTCTCTGTGGTGGGGCTGGCCCCGGGGCAGGCGTGGGGGTGATGGCTGGAAGTGGGATGGCGCGTGAGTTGGCACCAGCCAGCAGTGGAGGCAGAGACTCAGAGGTCAGGGATCTCTCTCTCTGTCTCTGTCTCTCTCTCTCTCCCTCAGGGAGCTGAGGAGAGTAAGGTGGCGCCCCCTGCCCACCTCGCCTACCTCTCCATGGGCCCTTCTTTCTCTGGCCGCTCCGGGAGCCCTGCGGGCTTGGGTTCAAGCCCCCACACACCGCACAGGCCAAGGGCGCATGCGCGACCGCCGGGGCCTAGGGCTGGCCTCGGGGGGCGGGGGGGTCCTCAGTGAAGGCCCCGCCCTCCCTCCAGGCTCTGACACAGCTGCAGCTCTTCCATCGCCGCCCTTCTTGACTCGGCTTCAGCTGTCTCCCTCCCCTCCCCCACTCCCACTCAGCTTGCAGGCCGCTTCCCTGCCTTGAAAGCATTGCTCTGGCCCTGAGGGCCACAGACCTACTGGGCTTCAAGCTCAAGGCTCTGCCTGGGCCTGCTGCTTCTGCCAGGGGCTCATTTTTTCCTGGAAAGACAAAGCCATGGCATCACCCCACGGCTGCACTTTGCCACGGCAGGCAGCCGAGATGTAGGAAAGGCTCTGTGGAGTCAGAAGTGCCGAGACAGGCAGATGGCACCAGAGGGTTTGGGGGCCAGGGCGCAACTGGGTTAGCCCCTCCTCCCGGGAGTCGGGGAGGCCCGGCCTTCCTAGTGCCCAGGCCAAGGCCCCGGGGAGAAACCCGCCATGGAGGGCACGCGGGAGGCCCTCTGCCTGAGGTGGCAGGTGTCACGCCAGGGCCACTGCAAGCCTGGCTCGGCTTGCCTGCTTTCTCCAAAGGAGGCTGGCCGACCAGCCGAACCTGGCACCTGGGCCAGGCCCCTTCCAAGGGGACGAGTTCCAGAGGATAGAGCCCTGGGGGCGGCTGCCAAGTCTCCTGGGGCGTGTGCTGGGCCCCCGTCAGAGGAGGAAGCAGCCTGGTAAACGGTGTGCCAGGCCTGAGATCTGGAGGCCTCCCACACCCGGGTCCCTGTCCTGCCCAGGCCCCCCGAGGGAGGACGATGGTCGGGCAGTGGCGAGCGGGGTGGGGCTGGCGCCGAGCCTGCCCTTGGATGCCCCGGGGAAGGGCGCCGGGGGATGGGCTGCCCCTGGCCAGGTCTGAGGGACCGACCCAGCTCGGGGCTGTCGGGGGCAGAGAGAGAACCCCCCTCCGCCCTTTCCCTTCAGCTTCTTAGGGCTGGCCAAATCCTTCCCAAGACAGCTTGTCTGGAGAAAATCAGACCCAGCTGAAGAACATGTGTCCATGGGGGAAACCCGGGAAACTGAGTCTCCCCACACAATAGCAGAGATTCTCATCTTGCATCCTCTCCTGAGCTAATGACAAAGGTGGATGTCCCGGGTGGGTGGGCCTGTGGAATGGGAGAGGGGAGGAAGTCTATTGTCATGCAGAGGGACATGGAAAGACTTGTCTGAAGCTTATCCCCTGCACTGGGGTCAGGTCGGGAAGGGACGGCACAGAGGTGAGCAGGAACCAACCGGCCTCTCTGTGGTGGGGCTGGCCCCGGGGCAGGCGTGGGGGTGATGGCTGGAAGTAGGATGGCGCGTGAGTTGGCACCAGCCAGCGGTGGAGGCAGAGACTCAGAGGTCAGGGATCTCTCTCTCTGTCTCTGTCTCTCTCTCTCTCCCTCAGGGAGCTGAGGAGAGTAAGGTGGCGCCCCCTGCCCACCTCGCCTACCTCTCCATGGGCCCTTCTTTCTCTGGCCGCTCCGGGAGCCCTGCGGGCTTGGGTTCAAGCCCCCACACACCGCACAGGCCAAGGGCGCATGCGCGACCGCCGGGGCCTAGGGCTGGCCTCGGGGGGCGGGGGGGGGGGTCCTCAGTGAAGGCCCCGACCTCCCTCCAGGCTCTGACCCAGCTGCAGCTCTTCCATCGCCGCCCTTCTGGACTCGGCTTCAGCTGTCTCCCTCCCCTCCCCCACTCCCACTCAGCTTGCAGGCCGCTTCCCTGCCTTGAAAGCATTGCTCTGGCCCTGAGGGCCACAGACCTACTGGGCTTCAAGCTCAAGGCTCTGCCTGGGCCTGCTGCTTCGGCCAGGGGCTCATTTTTTCCTGGAAAGACAAAGCCATGGCCTCACCCCACGCCTGCACTTTGCCACGGCAGGCAGCCCAGATGTAGGAAAGGCTCTGTGGACTCAGAAGTGCCGAGACAGGCAGATGGCACCAGAGGGTTTGGGGGCCAGGGCGCAACTGGGCTAGCCCCTCCTCCCGGGAGTCGGGGAGGCCCGGCCTTCCTAGTGCCCAGGCCACGGCTCCGGGGAGAAACCCGCCATGGAGGGCACGCGGGAGGCCCTCTGCCTGAGGTGGCAGGTGTCACGCCAGGGCCACTGCAAGCCTGGCTCGGCTTGCCTGCTTTCTCCAAAGGAGGCTGGCCGACCAGCCGAACCTGGCACCTGGGCCAGGCCCCTTCCAAGGGGACGAGTTCCAGAGGATAGAGCCCTGGGGGCGGCTGCCAAGTCTCCTGGGGCGTGTGCTGGGCCCCCGTCAGAGGAGGAAGCAGCCTGGTAAACGGTGTGCCAGGCCTGAGATCTGGAGGCCTCCCACAGCCGGGTCCCTGTCCTGCCCAGGCCCCCCGAGGGAGGACGATGGTCGGGCAGTGGCGAGCGGGGTGGGGCTGGCGCCGAGCCTGCCCTTGGATGCCCCGGGGAAGGGCGCCGGGGGATGGGCTGCCCCTGGCCAGGTCTGAGGGACCGACCCAGCTCGGGGCTGTCGGGGGCAGAGAGAGAACCCCCCTCCGCCCTTTCCCTTCAGCTTCTTAGGGCTGGCCAAATCCTTCCCAAGACAGCTTGTCTGGAGAAAATCAGACCCAGCTGAAGAACATGTGTCCATGGGGGAAACCCGGGAAACTGAGTCTCCCCACACAATAGCAGAGATTCTCATCTTGCATCCTCTCCTGAGCTAATGACAAAGGTGGATGTCCCGGGTGGGTGGGCCTGTGGAATGGGAGAGGGGAGGAAGTCTATTGTCATGCAGAGGGACATGGAAAGACTTGTCTGAAGCTTATCCCCTGCACTGGGGTCAGGTCGGGAAGGGACGGCACAGAGGTGAGCAGGAACCAACCGGCCTCTCTGTGGTGGGGCTGGCCCCGGGGCAGGCGTGGGGGTGATGGCTGGAAGTGGGATGGCGCGTGAGTTGGCACCAGCCAGCGGTGGAGGCAGAGACTCAGAGGTCAGGGATCTCTCTCTCTGTCTCTGTCTCTCTCTCTCTCCCTCAGGGAGCTGAGGAGAGTAAGGTGGCGCCCCCTGCCCACCTCGCCTACCTCTCCATGGGCCCTTCTTTCTCTGGCCGCTCCGGGAGCCCTGCGGGCTTGGGTTCAAGCCCCCACACACTGCACAGGCCAAGGGCGCATGCGCGACCGCCGGGGCCTAGGGCTGGTCTCGGGGGGGGGGGGGGGGGGGTTCCTCAGTGAAGGCCCCGCCCTCCCTCCAGGCTCTGACCCAGCTGCAGCTCTTCCATCGCCGCCCTTCTGGACTCGGCTTCAGCTGTCTCCCTCCCCTCCCCCACTCCCACTCAGCTTGCAGGCCGCTTCCCTGCCTTGAAAGCATGGCTCTGGCCCTGAGGGCCACAGACCTACTGGGCTTCAAGCTCAAGGCTCTGCCTGGGCCTGCTGCTTCTGCCAGGGGCTCATTTTTTCCTGGAAAGACAAAGCCATGGCCTCACCCCACGGCTGCACTTTGCCACGGCAGGCAGCCGAGATGTAGGAAAGGCTCTGTGGAGTCAGAAGTGCCGAGACAGGCAGATGGCACCAGAGGGTTTGGGGGCCAGGGCGCAACTGGGTTAGCCCCTCCTCCCGGGAGTCGGGGAGGCCCGGCCTTCCTAGTGCCCAGGCCAAGGCCCCGGGGAGAAACCCGCCATGGAGGGCACGCGGGAGGCCCTCTGCCTGAGGTGGCAGGTGTCACGCCAGGGCCACTGCAAGCCTGGCTCGGCTTGCCTGCTTTCTCCAAAGGAGGCTGGCCGACCAGCCGAACCTGGCACCTGGGCCAGGCCCCTTCCAAGGGGACGAGTTCCAGAGGATAGAGCCCTGGGGGCGGCTGCCAAGTCTCCTGGGGCGTGTGCTGGGCCCCCGTCAGAGGAGGAAGCAGCCTGGTAAACGGTGTGCCAGGCCTGAGATCTGGAGGCCTCCCACACCCGGGTCCCTGTCCTGCCCAGGCCCCCCGAGGGAGGACGATGGTCGGGCAGTGGCGAGCGGGGTGGGGCTGGCGCCGAGCCTGCCCTTGGATGCCCCGGGGAAGGGCGCCGGGGGATGGGCTGCCCCTGGCCAGGTCTGAGGGACCGACCCAGCTCGGGGCTGTCGGGGGCAGAGAGAGAACCCCCCTCCGCCCTTTCCCTTCAGCTTCTTAGGGCTGGCCAAATCCTTCCCAAGACAGCTTGTCTGGAGAAAATCAGACCCAGCTGAAGAACATGTGTCCATGGGGGAAACCCGGGAAACTGAGTCTCCCCACACAATAGCAGAGATTCTCATCTTGCATCCTCTCCTGAGCTAATGACAAAGGTGGATGTCCCGGGTGGGTGGGCCTGTGGAATGGGAGAGGGGAGGAAGTCTATTGTCATGCAGAGGGACATGGAAAGACTTGTCTGAAGCTTATCCCCTGCACTGGGGTCAGGTCGGGAAGGGACGGCACAGAGGTGAGCAGGAACCAACCGGCCTCTCTGTGGTGGGGCTGGCCCCGGGGCAGGCGTGGGGGTGATGGCTGGAAGTAGGATGGCGCGTGAGTTGGCACCAGCCAGCGGTGGAGGCAGAGACTCAGAGGTCAGGGATCTCTCTCTCTGTCTCTGTCTCTCTCTCTCTCCCTCAGGGAGCTGAGGAGAGTAAGGTGGCGCCCCCTGCCCACCTCGCCTACCTCTCCATGGGCCCTTCTTTCTCTGGCCGCTCCGGGAGCCCTGCGGGCTTGGGTTCAAGCCCCCACACACCGCACAGGCCAAGGGCGCATGCGCGACCGCCGGGGCCTAGGGCTGGCCTCGGGGGGCGGGGGGGGGGGTCCTCAGTGAAGGCCCCGACCTCCCTCCAGGCTCTGACCCAGCTGCAGCTCTTCCATCGCCGCCCTTCTGGACTCGGCTTCAGCTGTCTCCCTCCCCTCCCCCACTCCCACTCAGCTTGCAGGCCGCTTCCCTGCCTTGAAAGCATTGCTCTGGCCCTGAGGGCCACAGACCTACTGGGCTTCAAGCTCAAGGCTCTGCCTGGGCCTGCTGCTTCGGCCAGGGGCTCATTTTTTCCTGGAAAGACAAAGCCATGGCCTCACCCCACGCCTGCACTTTGCCACGGCAGGCAGCCCAGATGTAGGAAAGGCTCTGTGGAGTCAGAAGTGCCGAGACAGGCAGATGGCACCAGAGGGTTTGGGGGCCAGGGCGCAACTGGGCTAGCCCCTCCTCCCGGGAGTCGGGGAGGCCCGGCCTTCCTAGTGCCCAGGCCACGGCTCCGGGGAGAAACCCGCCATGGAGGGCACGCGGGAGGCCCTCTGCCTGAGGTGGCAGGTGTCACGCCAGGGCCACTGCAAGCCTGGCTCGGCTTGCCTGCTTTCTCCAAAGGAGGCTGGCCGACCAGCCGAACCTGGCACCTGGGCCAGGCCCCTTCCAAGGGGACGAGGGCAGAGCCCTGGGGGCGGCTGCCAAGTCTCCTGGGGCGTGTGCTGGGCCCCCGTCAGAGGAGGAAGCAGCCTGGTAAACGGTGTGCCAGGCCTGAGATCTGGAGGCCTCCCACAGCCGGGTCCCTGTCCTGCCCAGGCCCCCCGAGGGAGGACGATGGTCGGGCAGTGGCGAGCGGGGTGGGGCTGGCGCCGAGCCTGCCCTTGGATGCCCCGGGGAAGGGCGCCGGGGGATGGGCTGCCCCTGGCCAGGTCTGAGGGACCGACCCAGCTCGGGGCTGTCGGGGGCAGAGAGAGAACCCCCCTCCGCCCTTTCCCTTCAGCTTCTTAGGGCTGGCCAAATCCTTCCCAAGACAGCTTGTCTGGAGAAAATCAGACCCAGCTGAAGAACATGTGTCCATGGGGGAAACCCGGGAAACTGAGTCTCCCCACACAATAGCAGAGATTCTCATCTTGCATCCTCTCCTGAGCTAATGACAAAGGTGGATGTCCCGGGTGGGTGGGCCTGTGGAATGGGAGAGGGGAGGAAGTCTATTGTCATGCAGAGGGACATGGAAAGACTTGTCTGAAGCTTATCCCCTGCACTGGGGTCAGGTCGGGAAGGGACGGACGGCACAGAGGTGAGCAGGAACCAACCGGCCTCTCTGTGGTGGGGCTGGCCCCGGGGCAGGCGTGGGGGTGATGGCTGGAAGTGGGATGGCGCGTGAGTTGGCACCAGCCAGCGGTGGAGGCAGAGACTCAGAGGTCAGGGATCTCTCTCTCTGTCTCTGTCTCTCTCTCTCTCCCTCAGGGAGCTGAGGAGAGTAAGGTGGCGCCCCCTGCCCACCTCGCCTACCTCTCCATGGGCCCTTCTTTCTCTGGCCGCTCCGGGAGCCCTGCGGGCTTGGGTTCAAGCCCCCACACACCGCACAGGCCAAGGGCGCATGCGCGACCGCCGGGGCCTAGGGCTGGCCTCGGGGGGCGGGGGTGGTGTCCTCAGTGAAGGCCCCGCCCTCCCTCCAGGCTCTGACCCAGCTGCAGCTCTTCCATCGCCGCCCTTCTGGACTCGGCTTCAGCTGTCTCCCTCCCCTCCCCCACTCCCACTCAGCTTGCAGGCCGCTTCCCTGCCTTGAAAGCATTGCTCTGGCCCTGAGGGCCACAGACCTACTGGGCTTCAAGCTCAAGGCTCTGCCTGGGCCTGCTGCTTCGGCCAGGGGCTCATTTTTTCCTGGAAAGACAAAGCCATGGCCTCACCCCACGCCTGCACTTTGCCACGGCAGGCAGCCCAGATGTAGGAAAGGCTCTGTGGACTCAGAAGTGCCGAGACAGGCAGATGGCACCAGAGGGTTTGGGGGCCAGGGCGCAAGTGGGCTAGCCCCTCCTCCCGGGAGTCGGGGAGGCCCGGCCTTCCTAGTGCCCAGGCCACGGCTCCGGGGAGAAACCCGCCATGGAGGGCACGCGGGAGGCCCTCTGCCTGAGGTGGCAGGTGTCACGCCAGGGCCACTGCAAGCCTGGCTCGGCTTGCCTGCTTTCTCCAAAGGAGGCTGGCCGACCAGCCGAACCTGGCACCTGGGCCAGGCCCCTTCCAAGGGGACGAGTTCCAGAGGATAGAGCCCTGGGGGCGGCTGCCAAGTCTCCTGGGGCGTGTGCTGGGCCCCCGTCAGAGGAGGAAGCAGCCTGGTAAACGGTGTGCCAGGCCTGAGATCTGGAGGCCTCCCACAGCCGGGTCCCTGTCCTGCCCAGGCCCCCCGAGGGAGGACGATGGTCGGGCAGTGGCGAGCGGGGTGGGGCTGGCGCCGAGCCTGCCCTTGGATGCCCCGGGGAAGGGCGCCGGGGGATGGGCTGCCCCTGGCCAGGTCTGAGGGACCGACCCAGCTCGGGGCTGTCGGGGGCAGAGAGAGAACCCCCCTCCGCCCTTTCCCTTCAGCTTCTTAGGGCTGGCCAAATCCTTCCCAAGACAGCTTGTCTGGAGAAAATCAGACCCAGCTGAAGAACATGTGTCCATGGGGGAAACCCGGGAAACTGAGTCTCCCCACACAATAGCAGAGATTCTCATCTTGCATCCTCTCCTGAGCTAATGACAAAGGTGGATGTCCCGGGTGGGTGGGCCTGTGGAATGGGAGAGGGGAGGAAGTCTATTGTCATGCAGAGGGACATGGAAAGACTTGTCTGAAGCTTATCCCCTGCACTGGGGTCAGGTCGGGAAGGGACGGACGGCACAGAGGTGAGCAGGAACCAACCGGCCTCTCTGTGGTGGGGCTGGCCCCGGGGCAGGCGTGGGGGTGATGGCTGGAAGTGGGATGGCGCGTGAGTTGGCACCAGCCAGCGGTGGAGGCAGAGACTCAGAGGTCAGGGATCTCTCTCTCTGTCTCTGTCTCTCTCTCTCTCCCTCAGGGAGCTGAGGAGAGTAAGGTGGCGCCCCCTGCCCACCTCGCCTACCTCTCCATGGGCCCTTCTTTCTCTGGCCGCTCCGGGAGCCCTGCGGGCTTGGGTTCAAGCCCCCACACACCGCACAGGCCAAGGGCGCATGCGCGACCGCCGGGGCCTAGGGCTGGCCTCGGGGGGCGGGGGGGTCCTCAGTGAAGGCCCCGCCCTCCCTCCAGGCTCTGACCCAGCTGCAGCTCTTCCATCGCCGCCCTTCTGGACTCGGCTTCAGCTGTCTCCCTCCCCTCCCCCACTCCCACTCAGCTTGCAGGCCGCTTCCCTGCCTTGAAAGCATTGCTCTGGCCCTGAGGGCCACAGACCTACTGGGCTTCAAGCTCAAGGCTCTGCCTGGGCCTGCTGCTTCGGCCAGGGGCTCATTTTTTCCTGGAAAGACAAAGCCATGGCCTCACCCCACGCCTGCACTTTGCCACGGCAGGCAGCCCAGATGTAGGAAAGGCTCTGTGGAGTCAGAAGTGCCGAGACAGGCAGATGGCACCAGAGGGTTTGGGGGCCAGGGCGCAACTGGGCTAGCCCCTCCTCCCGGGAGTCGGGGAGGCCCGGCCTTCCTAGTGCCCAGGCCACGGCTCCGGGGAGAAACCCGCCATGGAGGGCACGCGGGAGGCCCTCTGCCTGAGGTGGCAGGTGTCACGCCAGGGCCACTGCAAGCCTGGCTCGGCTTGCCTGCTTTCTCCAAAGGAGGCTGGCCGAACAGCCGAACCTGGCACCTGGGCCAGGCCCCTTCCAAGGGGACGAGTTCCAGAGGATAGAGCCCTGGGGGCGGCTGCCAAGTCTCCTGGGGCGTGTGCTGGGCCCCCGTCAGAGGAGGAAGCAGCCTGGTAAACGGTGTGCCAGGCCTGAGATCTGGAGGCCTCCCACAGCCGGGTCCCTGTCCTGCCCAGGCCCCCCGAGGGAGGACGATGGTCGGGCAGTGGCGAGCGGGGTGGGGCTGGCGCCGAGCCTGCCCTTGGATGCCCCGGGGAAGGGCGCCGGGGGATGGGCTGCCCCTGGCCAGGTCTGAGGGACCGACCCAGCTCGGGGCTGTCGGGGGCAGAGAGAGAACCCCCCTCCGCCCTTTCCCTTCAGCTTCTTAGGGCTGGCCAAATCCTTCCCAAGACAGCTTGTCTGGAGAAAATCAGACCCAGCTGAAGAACATGTGTCCATGGGGGAAACCCGGGAAACTGAGTCTCCCCACACAATAGCAGAGATTCTCATCTTGCATCCTCTCCTGAGCTAATGACAAAGGTGGATGTCCCGGGTGGGTGGGCCTGTGGAATGGGAGAGGGGAGGAAGTCTATTGTCATGCAGAGGGACATGGAAAGACTTGTCTGAAGCTTATCCCCTGCACTGGGGTCAGGTCGGGAAGGGACGGACGGCACAGAGGTGAGCAGGAACCAACCGGCCTCTCTGTGGTGGGGCTGGCCCCGGGGCAGGCGTGGGGGTGATGGCTGGAAGTGGGATGGCGCGTGAGTTGGCACCAGCCAGCGGTGGAGGCAGAGACTCAGAGGTCAGGGATCTCTCTCTCTGTCTCTGTCTCTCTCTCTCTCCCTCAGGGAGCTGAGGAGAGTAAGGTGGCGCCCCCTGCCCACCTCGCCTACCTCTCCATGGGCCCTTCTTTCTCTGGCCGCTCCGGGAGCCCTGCGGGCTTGGGTTCAAGCCCCCACACACCGCACAGGCCAAGGGCGCATGCGCGACCGCCGGGGCCTAGGGCTGGCCTCGGGGGGCGGGGGGGGTGTCCTCAGTGAAGGCCCCGCCCTCCCTCCAGGCTCTGACCCAGCTGCAGCTCTTCCATCGCCGCCCTTCTGGACTCGGCTTCAGCTGTCTCCCTCCCCTCCCCCACTCCCACTCAGCTTGCAGGCCGCTTCCCTGCCTTGAAAGCATTGCTCTGGCCCTGAGGGCCACAGACCTACTGGGCTTCAAGCTCAAGGCTCTGCCTGGGCCTGCTGCTTCGGCCAGGGGCTCATTTTTTCCTGGAAAGACAAAGCCATGGCCTCACCCCACGCCTGCACTTTGCCACGGCAGGCAGCCCAGATGTAGGAAAGGCTCTGTGGAGTCAGAAGTGCCGAGACAGGCAGATGGCACCAGAGGGTTTGGGGGCCAGGGCGCAACTGGGCTAGCCCCTCCTCCCGGGAGTCGGGGAGGCCCGGCCTTCCTAGTGCCCAGGCCACGGCTCCGGGGAGAAACCCGCCATGGAGGGCACGCGGGAGGCCCTCTGCCTGAGGTGGCAGGTGTCACGCCAGGGCCACTGCAAGCCTGGCTCGGCTTGCCTGCTTTCTCCAAAGGAGGCTGGCCGACCAGCCGAACCTGGCACCTGGGCCAGGCCCCTTCCAAGGGGACGAGTTGCAGAGGATAGAGCCCTGGGGGCGGCTGCCAAGTCTCCTGGGGCGTGTGCTGGGCCCCCGTCAGAGGAGGAAGCAGCCTGGTAAACGGTGTGCCAGGCCTGAGATCTGGAGGCCTCCCACAGCCGGGTCCCTGTCCTGCCCAGGCCCCCCGAGGGAGGACGATGGTCGGGCAGTGGCGAGCGGGGTGGGGCTGGCGCCGAGCCTGCCCTTGGATGCCCCGGGGAAGGGCGCCGGGGGATGGGCTGCCCCTGGCCAGGTCTGAGGGACCGACCCAGCTCGGGGCTGTCGGGGGCAGAGAGAGAACCCCCCTCCGCCCTTTCCCTTCAGCTTCTTAGGGCTGGCCAAATCCTTCCCAAGACAGCTTGTCTGGAGAAAATCAGACCCAGCTGAAGAACATGTGTCCATGGGGGAAACCCGGGAAACTGAGTCTCCCCACACAATAGCAGAGATTCTCATCTTGCATCCTCTCCTGAGCTAATGACAAAGGTGGATGTCCCGGGTGGGTGGGCCTGTGGAATGGGAGAGGGGAGGAAGTCTATTGTCATGCAGAGGGACATGGAAAGACTTGTCTGAAGCTTATCCCCTGCACTGGGGTCAGGTCGGGAAGGGACGGACGGCACAGAGGTGAGCAGGAACCAACCGGCCTCTCTGTGGTGGGGCTGGCCCCGGGGCAGGCGTGGGGGTGATGGCTGGAAGTGGGATGGCGCGTGAGTTGGCACCAGCCAGCGGTGGAGGCAGAGACTCAGAGGTCAGGGATCTCTCTCTCTGTCTCTGTCTCTCTCTCTCTCCCTCAGGGAGCTGAGGAGAGTAAGGTGGCGCCCCCTGCCCACCTCGCCTACCTCTCCATGGGCCCTTCTTTCTCTGGCCGCTCCGGGAGCCCTGCGGGCTTGGGTTCAAGCCCCCACACACCGCACAGGCCAAGGGCGCATGCGCGACCGCCGGGGCCTAGGGCTGGCCTCGGGGGGCGGGGGGGTCCTCAGTGAAGGCCCCGCCCTCCCTCCAGGCTCTGACCCAGCTGCTGCTCTTCCATCGCCGCCCTTCTGGACTCGGCTTCAGCTGTCTCCCTCCCCTCCCCCACTCCCACTCAGCTTGCAGGCCGCTTCCCTGCCTTGAAAGCATTGCTCTGGCCCTGAGGGCCACAGACCTACTGGGCTTCAAGCTCAAGGCTCTGCCTGGGCCTGCTGCTTCGGCCAGGGGCTCATTTTTTCCTGGAAAGACAAAGCCATGGCCTCACCCCACGCCTGCACTTTGCCACGGCAGGCAGCCCAGATGTAGGAAAGGCTCTGTGGACTCAGAAGTGCCGAGACAGGCAGATGGCACCAGAGGGTTTGGGGGCCAGGGCGCAACTGGGCTAGCCCCTCCTCCCGGGAGTCGGGGAGGCCCGGCCTTCCTAGTGCCCAGGCCACGGCTCCGGGGAGAAACCCGCCATGGAGGGCACGCGGGAGGCCCTCTGCCTGAGGTGGCAGGTGTCACGCCAGGGCCACTGCAAGCCTGGCTCGGCTTGCCTGCTTTCTCCAAAGGAGGCTGGCCGACCAGCCGAACCTGGCACCTGGGCCAGGCCCCTTCCAAGGGGACGAGTTCCAGAGGATAGAGCCCTGGGGGCGGCTGCCAAGTCTCCTGGGGCGTGTGCTGGGCCCCCGTCAGAGGAGGAAGCAGCCTGGTAAACGGTGTGCCAGGCCTGAGATCTGGAGGCCTCCCACACCCGGGTCCCTGTCCTGCCCAGGCCCCCCGAGGGAGGACGATGGTCGGGCAGTGGCGAGCGGGGTGGGGCTGGCGCCGAGCCTGCCCTTGGATGCCCCGGGGAAGGGCGCCGGGGGATGGGCTGCCCCTGGCCAGGTCTGAGGGACCGACCCAGCTCGGGGCTGTCGGGGGCAGAGAGAGAACCCCCCTCCGCCCTTTCCCTTCAGCTTCTTAGGGCTGGCCAAATCCTTCCCAAGACAGCTTGTCTGGAGAAAATCAGACCCAGCTGAAGAACATGTGTCCATGGGGGAAACCCGGGAAACTGAGTCTCCCCACACAATAGCAGAGATTCTCATCTTGCATCCTCTCCTGAGCTAATGACAAAGGTGGATGTCCCGGGTGGGTGGGCCTGTGGAATGGGAGAGGGGAGGAAGTCTATTGTCATGCAGAGGGACATGGAAAGACTTGTCTGAAGCTTATCCCCTGCACTGGGGTCAGGTCGGGAAGGGACGGACGGCACAGAGGTGAGCAGGAACCAACCGGCCTCTCTGTGGTGGGGCTGGCCCCGGGGCAGGCGTGGGGGTGATGGCTGGAAGTGGGATGGCGCGTGAGTTGGCACCAGCCAGCGGTGGAGGCAGAGACTCAGAGGTCAGGGATCTCTCTCTCTGTCTCTGTCTCTCTCTCTCTCCCTCAGGGAGCTGAGGAGAGTAAGGTGGCGCCCCCTGCCCACCTCGCCTACCTCTCCATGGGCCCTTCTTTCTCTGGCCGCTCCGGGAGCCCTGCGGGCTTGGGTTCAAGCCCCCACACACCGCACAGGCCAAGGGCGCATGCGCGACCACCGGGGCCTAGGGCTGGCCTCGGGGGGCGGGGGGGTCCTCAGTGAAGGCCCCGCCCTCCCTCCAGGCTCTGACCCAGCTGCTGCTCTTCCATCGCCGCCCTTCTGGACTCGGCTTCAGCTGTCTCCCTCCCCTCCCCCACTCCCACTCAGCTTGCAGGCCGCTTCCCTGCCTTGAAAGCATTGCTCTGGCCCTGAGGGCCACAGACCTACTGGGCTTCAAGCTCAAGGCTCTGCCTGGGCCTGCTGCTTCGGCCAGGGGCTCATTTTTTCCTGGAAAGACAAAGCCATGGCCTCACCCCACGCCTGCACTTTGCCACGGCAGGCAGCCCAGATGTAGGAAAGGCTCTGTGGACTCAGAAGTGCCGAGACAGGCAGATGGCACCAGAGGGTTTGGGGGCCAGGGCGCAACTGGGCTATCCCCTCCTCCCGGGAGTCGGGGAGGCCCGGCCTTCCTAGTGCCCAGGCCACGGCTCCGGGGAGAAACCCGCCATGGAGGGCACGCGGGAGGCCCTCTGCCTGAGGTGGCAGGTGTCACGCCAGGGCCACTGCAAGCCTGGCTCGGCTTGCCTGCTTTCTCCAAAGGAGGCTGGCCGACCAGCCGAACCTGTCACCTGGGCCAGGCCCCTTCCAAGGGGACGAGGGCAGAGCCCTGGGGGCGGCTGCCAAGTCTCCTGGGGCGTGTGCTGGGCCCCCGTCAGAGGAGGAAGCAGCCTGGTAAACGGTGTGCCAGGCCTGAGATCTTGAAGCCTCCCACAGCCGGGTCCCTGTCCTGCCCAGGCCCCCCGAGGGAGGACGATGGTCGGGCAGTGGCGAGCGGGGTGGGGCTGGCGCCGAGCCTGCCCTTGGATGCCCCGGGGAAGGGCGCCGGGGGATGGGCTGCCCCTGGCCAGGTCTGAGGGACCGACCCAGCTCGGGGCTGTCGGGGGCAGAGAGAGAACCCCCCTCCGCCCTTTCCCTTCAGCTTCTTAGGGCTGGCCAAATCCTTCCCAAGACAGCTTGTCTGGAGAAAATCAGACCCAGCTGAAGAACATGTGTCCATGGGGGAAACCCGGGAAACTGAGTCTCCCCACACAATAGCAGAGATTCTCATCTTGCATCCTCTCCTGAGCTAATGACAAAGGTGGATGTCCCGGGTGGGTGGGCCTGTGGAATGGGAGAGGGGAGGAAGTCTATTGTCATGCAGAGGGACATGGAAAGACTTGTCTGAAGCTTATCCCCTGCACTGGGGTCAGGTCGGGAAGGGACGGCACAGAGGTGAGCAGGAACCAACCGGCCTCTCTGTGGTGGGGCTGGCCCCGGGGCAGGCGTGGGGGTGATGGCTGGAAGTGGGATGGCGCGTGAGTTGGCACCAGCCAGCAGTGGAGGCAGAGACTCAGAGGTCAGGGATCTCTCTCTCTGTCTCTGTCTCTCTCTCTCTCCCTCAGGGAGCTGAGGAGAGTAAGGTGGCGCCCCCTGCCCACCTCGCCTACCTCTCCATGGGCCCTTCTTTCTCTGGCCGCTCCGGGAGCCCTGCGGGCTTGGGTTCAAGCCCCCACACACCGCACAGGCCAAGGGCGCATGCGCGACCGCCGGGGCCTAGGGCTGGCCTCGGGGGGCGGGGGGGTCCTCAGTGAAGGCCCCGCCCTCCCTCCAGGCTCTGACACAGCTGCAGCTCTTCCATCGCCGCCCTTCTTGACTCGGCTTCAGCTGTCTCCCTCCCCTCCCCCACTCCCACTCAGCTTGCAGGCCGCTTCCCTGCCTTGAAAGCATTGCTCTGGCCCTGAGGGCCACAGACCTACTGGGCTTCAAGCTCAAGGCTCTGCCTGGGCCTGCTGCTTCTGCCAGGGGCTCATTTTTTCCTGGAAAGACAAAGCCATGGCCTCACCCCACGGCTGCACTTTGCCACGGCAGGCAGCCGAGATGTAGGAAAGGCTCTGTGGAGTCAGAAGTGCCGAGACAGGCAGATGGCACCAGAGGGTTTGGGGGCCAGGGCGCAACTGGGCTAGCCCCTCCTCCCGGGAGTCGGGGAGGCCCGGCCTTCCTAGTGCCCAGGCCAAGGCCCCGGGGAGAAACCCGCCATGGAGGGCACGCGGGAGGCCCTCTGCCTGAGGTGGCAGGTGTCACGCCAGGGCCACTGCAAGCCTGGCTCGGCTTGCCTGCTTTCTCCAAAGGAGGCTGGCCGACCAGCCGAACCTGGCACCTGGGCCAGGCCCCTTCCAAGGGGACGAGTTCCAGAGGATAGAGCCCTGGGGGCGGCTGCCAAGTCTCCTGGGGCGTGTGCTGGGCCCCCGTCAGAGGAGGAAGCAGCCTGGTAAACGGTGTGCCAGGCCTGAGATCTGGAGGCCTCCCACACCCGGGTCCCTGTCCTGCCCAGGCCCCCCGAGGGAGGACGATGGTCGGGCAGTGGCGAGCGGGGTGGGGCTGGCGCCGAGCCTGCCCTTGGATGCCCCGGGGAAGGGCGCCGGGGGATGGGCTGCCCCTGGCCAGGTCTGAGGGACCGACCCAGCTCGGGGCTGTCGGGGGCAGAGAGAGAACCCCCCTCCGCCCTTTCCCTTCAGCTTCTTAGGGCTGGCCAAATCCTTCCCAAGACAGCTTGTCTGGAGAAAATCAGACCCAGCTGAAGAACATGTGTCCATGGGGGAAACCCGGGAAACTGAGTCTCCCCACACAATAGCAGAGATTCTCATCTTGCATCCTCTCCTGAGCTAATGACAAAGGTGGATGTCCCGGGTGGGTGGGCCTGTGGAATGGGAGAGGGGAGGAAGTCTATTGTCATGCAGAGGGACATGGAAAGACTTGTCTGAAGCTTATCCCCTGCACTGGGGTCAGGTCGGGAAGGGACGGCACAGAGGTGAGCAGGAACCAACCGGCCTCTCTGTGGTGGGGCTGGCCCCGGGGCAGGCGTGGGGGTGATGGCTGGAAGTAGGATGGCGCGTGAGTTGGCACCAGCCAGCGGTGGAGGCAGAGACTCAGAGGTCAGGGATCTCTCTCTCTGTCTCTGTCTCTCTCTCTCTCCCTCAGGGAGCTGAGGAGAGTAAGGTGGCGCCCCCTGCCCACCTCGCCTACCTCTCCATGGGCCCTTCTTTCTCTGGCCGCTCCGGGAGCCCTGCGGGCTTGGGTTCAAGCCCCCACACACCGCACAGGCCAAGGGCGCATGCGCGACCGCCGGGGCCTAGGGCTGGCCTCGGGGGGCGGGGGGGGGTCCTCAGTGAAGGCCCCGACCTCCCTCCAGGCTCTGACCCAGCTGCAGCTCTTCCATCGCCGCCCTTCTGGACTCGGCTTCAGCTGTCTCCCTCCCCTCCCCCACTCCCACTCAGCTTGCAGGCCGCTTCCCTGCCTTGAAAGCATTGCTCTGGCCCTGAGGGCCACAGACCTACTGGGCTTCAAGCTCAAGGCTCTGCCTGGGCCTGCTGCTTCGGCCAGGGGCTCATTTTTTCCTGGAAAGACAAAGCCATGGCCTCACCCCACGCCTGCACTTTGCCACGGCAGGCAGCCCAGATGTAGGAAAGGCTCTGTGGACTCAGAAGTGCCGAGACAGGCAGATGGCACCAGAGGGTTTGGGGGCCAGGGCGCAACTGGGCTAGCCCCTCCTCCCGGGAGTCGGGGAGGCCCGGCCTTCCTAGTGCCCAGGCCACGGCTCCGGGGAGAAACCCGCCATGGAGGGCACGCGGGAGGCCCTCTGCCTGAGGTGGCAGGTGTCACGCCAGGGCCACTGCAAGCCTGGCTCGGCTTGCCTGCTTTCTCCAAAGGAGGCTGGCCGACCAGCCGAACCTGGCACCTGGGCCAGGCCCCTTCCAAGGGGACGAGTTCCAGAGGATAGAGCCCTGGGGGCGGCTGCCAAGTCTCCTGGGGCGTGTGCTGGGCCCCCGTCAGAGGAGGAAGCAGCCTGGTAAACGGTGTGCCAGGCCTGAGATCTGGAGGCCTCCCACACCCGGGTCCCTGTCCTGCCCAGGCCCCCCGAGGGAGGACGATGGTCGGGCAGTGGCGAGCGGGGTGGGGCTGGCGCCGAGCCTGCCCTTGGATGCCCCGGGGAAGGGCGCCGGGGGATGGGCTGCCCCTGGCCAGGTCTGAGGGACCGACCCAGCTCGGGGCTGTCGGGGGCAGAGAGAGAACCCCCCTCCGCCCTTTCCCTTCAGCTTCTTAGGGCTGGCCAAATCCTTCCCAAGACAGCTTGTCTGGAGAAAATCAGACCCAGCTGAAGAACATGTGTCCATGGGGGAAACCCGGGAAACTGAGTCTCCCCACACAATAGCAGAGATTCTCATCTTGCATCCTCTCCTGAGCTAATGACAAAGGTGGATGTCCCGGGTGGGTGGGCCTGTGGAATGGGAGAGGGGAGGAAGTCTATTGTCATGCAGAGGGACATGGAAAGACTTGTCTGAAGCTTATCCCCTGCACTGGGGTCAGGTCGGGAAGGGACGGCACAGAGGTGAGCAGGAACCAACCGGCCTCTCTGTGGTGGGGCTGGCCCCGGGGCAGGCGTGGGGGTGATGGCTGGAAGTGGGATGGCGCGTGAGTTGGCACCAGCCAGCGGTGGAGGCAGAGACTCAGAGGTCAGGGATCTCTCTCTCTGTCTCTGTCTCTCTCTCTCTCCCTCAGGGAGCTGAGGAGAGTAAGGTGGCGCCCCCTGCCCACCTCGCCTACCTCTCCATGGGCCCTTCTTTCTCTGGCCGCTCCGGGAGCCCTGCGGGCTTGGGTTCAAGCCCCCACACACCGCACAGGCCAAGGGCGCATGCGCGACCGCCGGGGCCTAGGGCTGGCCTCGGGGGGCGGGGGGGTCCTCAGTGAAGGCCCCGCCCTCCCTCCAGGCTCTGACCCAGCTGCAGCTCTTCCATCGCCGCCCTTCTGGACTCGGCTTCAGCTGTCTCCCTCCCCTCCCCCACTCCCACTCAGCTTGCAGGCCGCTTCCCTGCCTTGAAAGCATTGCTCTGGCCCTGAGGGCCACAGACCTACTGGGCTTCAAGCTCAAGGCTCTGCCTGGGCCTGCTGCTTCGGCCAGGGGCTCATTTTTTCCTGGAAAGACAAAGCCATGGCCTCACCCCACGCCTGCACTTTGCCACGGCAGGCAGCCCAGATGTAGGAAAGGCTCTGTGGAGTCAGAAGTGCCGAGACAGGCAGATGGCACCAGAGGGTTTGGGGGCCAGGGCGCAACTGGGCTAGCCCCTCCTCCCGGGAGTCGGGGAGGCCCGGCCTTCCTAGTGCCCAGGCCACGGCTCCGGGGAGAAACCCGCCATGGAGGGCACGCGGGAGGCCCTCTGCCTGAGGTGGCAGGTGTCACGCCAGGGCCACTGCAAGCCTGGCTCGGCTTGCCTGCTTTCTCCAAAGGAGGCTGGCCGAACAGCCGAACCTGGCACCTGGGCCAGGCCCCTTCCAAGGGGACGAGTTCCAGAGGATAGAGCCCTGGGGGCGGCTGCCAAGTCTCCTGGGGCGTGTGCTGGGCCCCCGTCAGAGGAGGAAGCAGCCTGGTAAACGGTGTGCCAGGCCTGAGATCTGGAGGCCTCCCACAGCCGGGTCCCTGTCCTGCCCAGGCCCCCCGAGGGAGGACGATGGTCGGGCAGTGGCGAGCGGGGTGGGGCTGGCGCCGAGCCTGCCCTTGGATGCCCCGGGGAAGGGCGCCGGGGGATGGGCTGCCCCTGGCCAGGTCTGAGGGACCGACCCAGCTCGGGGCTGTCGGGGGCAGAGAGAGAACCCCCCTCCGCCCTTTCCCTTCAGCTTCTTAGGGCTGGCCAAATCCTTCCCAAGACAGCTTGTCTGGAGAAAATCAGACCCAGCTGAAGAACATGTGTCCATGGGGGAAACCCGGGAAACTGAGTCTCCCCACACAATAGCAGAGATTCTCATCTTGCATCCTCTCCTGAGCTAATGACAAAGGTGGATGTCCCGGGTGGGTGGGCCTGTGGAATGGGAGAGGGGAGGAAGTCTATTGTCATGCAGAGGGACATGGAAAGACTTGTCTGAAGCTTATCCCCTGCACTGGGGTCAGGTCGGGAAGGGACGGACGGCACAGAGGTGAGCAGGAACCAACCGGCCTCTCTGTGGTGGGGCTGGCCCCGGGGCAGGCGTGGGGGTGATGGCTGGAAGTGGGATGGCGCGTGAGTTGGCACCAGCCAGCGGTGGAGGCAGAGACTCAGAGGTCAGGGATCTCTCTCTCTGTCTCTGTCTCTCTCTCTCTCCCTCAGGGAGCTGAGGAGAGTAAGGTGGCGCCCCCTGCCCACCTCGCCTACCTCTCCATGGGCCCTTCTTTCTCTGGCCGCTCCGGGAGCCCTGCGGGCTTGGGTTCAAGCCCCCACACACCGCACAGGCCAAGGGCGCATGCGCGACCGCCGGGGCCTAGGGCTGGCCTCGGGGGGCGGGGGGGGGTGTCCTCAGTGAAGGCCCCGCCCTCCCTCCAGGCTCTGACCCAGCTGCAGCTCTTCCATCGCCGCCCTTCTGGACTCGGCTTCAGCTGTCTCCCTCCCCTCCCCCACTCCCACTCAGCTTGCAGGCCGCTTCCCTGCCTTGAAAGCATTGCTCTGGCCCTGAGGGCCACAGACCTACTGGGCTTCAAGCTCAAGGCTCTGCCTGGGCCTGCTGCTTCGGCCAGGGGCTCATTTTTTCCTGGAAAGACAAAGCCATGGCCTCACCCCACGCCTGCACTTTGCCACGGCAGGCAGCCCAGATGTAGGAAAGGCTCTGTGGAGTCAGAAGTGCCGAGACAGGCAGATGGCACCAGAGGGTTTGGGGGCCAGGGCGCAACTGGGCTAGCCCCTCCTCCCGGGAGTCGGGGAGGCCCGGCCTTCCTAGTGCCCAGGCCACGGCTCCGGGGAGAAACCCGCCATGGAGGGCACGCGGGAGGCCCTCTGCCTGAGGTGGCAGGTGTCACGCCAGGGCCACTGCAAGCCTGGCTCGGCTTGCCTGCTTTCTCCAAAGGAGGCTGGCCGACCAGCCGAACCTGGCACCTGGGCCAGGCCCCTTCCAAGGGGACGAGTTGCAGAGGATAGAGCCCTGGGGGCGGCTGCCAAGTCTCCTGGGGCGTGTGCTGGGCCCCCGTCAGAGGAGGAACCAGCCTGGTAAACGGTGTGCCAGGCCTGAGATCTGGAGGCCTCCCACAGCCGGGTCCCTGTCCTGCCCAGGCCCCCCGAGGGAGGACGATGGTCGGGCAGTGGCGAGCGGGGTGGGGCTGGCGCCGAGCCTGCCCTTGGATGCCCCGGGGAAGGGCGCCGGGGGATGGGCTGCCCCTGGCCAGGTCTGAGGGACCGACCCAGCTCGGGGCTGTCGGGGGCAGAGAGAGAACCCCCCTCCGCCCTTTCCCTTCAGCTTCTTAGGGCTGGCCAAATCCTTCCCAAGACAGCTTGTCTGGAGAAAATCAGACCCAGCTGAAGAACATGTGTCCATGGGGGAAACCCGGGAAACTGAGTCTCCCCACACAATAGCAGAGATTCTCATCTTGCATCCTCTCCTGAGCTAATGACAAAGGTGGATGTCCCGGGTGGGTGGGCCTGTGGAATGGGAGAGGGGAGGAAGTCTATTGTCATGCAGAGGGACATGGAAAGACTTGTCTGAAGCTTATCCCCTGCACTGGGGTCAGGTCGGGAAGGGACGGACGGCACAGAGGTGAGCAGGAACCAACCGGCCTCTCTGTGGTGGGGCTGGCCCCGGGGCAGGCGTGGGGGTGATGGCTGGAAGTGGGATGGCGCGTGAGTTGGCACCAGCCAGCGGTGGAGGCAGAGACTCAGAGGTCAGGGATCTCTCTCTCTGTCTCTGTCTCTCTCTCTCTCCCTCAGGGAGCTGAGGAGAGTAAGGTGGCGCCCCCTGCCCACCTCGCCTACCTCTCCATGGGCCCTTCTTTCTCTGGCCGCTCCGGGAGCCCTGCGGGCTTGGGTTCAAGCCCCCACACACCGCACAGGCCAAGGGCGCATGCGCGACCGCCGGGGCCTAGGGCTGGCCTCGGGGGGCGGGGGGGGGTGTCCTCAGTGAAGGCCCCGCCCTCCCTCCAGGCTCTGACCCAGCTGCAGCTCTTCCATCGCCGCCCTTCTGGACTCGGCTTCAGCTGTCTCCCTCCCCTCCCCCACTCCCACTCAGCTTGCAGGCCGCTTCCCTGCCTTGAAAGCATTGCTCTGGCCCTGAGGGCCACAGACCTACTGGGCTTCAAGCTCAAGGCTCTGCCTGGGCCTGCTGCTTCGGCCAGGGGCTCATTTTTTCCTGGAAAGACAAAGCCATGGCCTCACCCCACGCCTGCACTTTGCCACGGCAGGCAGCCCAGATGTAGGAAAGGCTCTGTGGAGTCAGAAGTGCCGAGACAGGCAGATGGCACCAGAGGGTTTGGGGGCCAGGGCGCAACTGGGCTAGCCCCTCCTCCCGGGAGTCGGGGAGGCCCGGCCTTCCTAGTGCCCAGGCCACGGCTCCGGGGAGAAACCCGCCATGGAGGGCACGCGGGAGGCCCTCTGCCTGAGGTGGCAGGTGTCACGCCAGGGCCACTGCAAGCCTGGCTCGGCTTGCCTGCTTTCTCCAAAGGAGGCTGGCCGACCAGCCGAACCTGGCACCTGGGCCAGGCCCCTTCCAAGGGGACGAGTTGCAGAGGATAGAGCCCTGGGGGCGGCTGCCAAGTCTCCTGGGGCGTGTGCTGGGCCCCCGTCAGAGGAGGAAGCAGCCTGGTAAACGGTGTGCCAGGCCTGAGATCTGGAGGCCTCCCACAGCCGGGTCCCTGTCCTGCCCAGGCCCCCCGAGGGAGGACGATGGTCGGGCAGTGGCGAGCGGGGTGGGGCTGGCGCCGAGCCTGCCCTTGGATGCCCCGGGGAAGGGCGCCGGGGGATGGGCTGCCCCTGGCCAGGTCTGAGGGACCGACCCAGCTCGGGGCTGTCGGGGGCAGAGAGAGAACCCCCCTCCGCCCTTTCCCTTCAGCTTCTTAGGGCTGGCCAAATCCTTCCCAAGACAGCTTGTCTGGAGAAAATCAGACCCAGCTGAAGAACATGTGTCCATGGGGGAAACCCGGGAAACTGAGTCTCCCCACACAATAGCAGAGATTCTCATCTTGCATCCTCTCCTGAGCTAATGACAAAGGTGGATGTCCCGGGTGGGTGGGCCTGTGGAATGGGAGAGGGGAGGAAGTCTATTGTCATGCAGAGGGACATGGAAAGACTTGTCTGAAGCTTATCCCCTGCACTGGGGTCAGGTCGGGAAGGGACGGACGGCACAGAGGTGAGCAGGAACCAACCGGCCTCTCTGTGGTGGGGCTGGCCCCGGGGCAGGCGTGGGGGTGATGGCTGGAAGTGGGATGGCGCGTGAGTTGGCACCAGCCAGCGGTGGAGGCAGAGACTCAGAGGTCAGGGATCTCTCTCTCTGTCTCTGTCTCTCTCTCTCTCCCTCAGGGAGCTGAGGAGAGTAAGGTGGCGCCCCCTGCCCACCTCGCCTACCTCTCCATGGGCCCTTCTTTCTCTGGCCGCTCCGGGAGCCCTGCGGGCTTGGGTTCAAGCCCCCACACACCGCACAGGCCAAGGGCGCATGCGCGACCGCCGGGGCCTAGGGCTGGCCTCGGGGGGCGGGGGGGTCCTCAGTGAAGGCCCCGCCCTCCCTCCAGGCTCTGACCCAGCTGCTGCTCTTCCATCGCCGCCCTTCTGGACTCGGCTTCAGCTGTCTCCCTCCCCTCCCCCACTCCCACTCAGCTTGCAGGCCGCTTCCCTGCCTTGAAAGCATTGCTCTGGCCCTGAGGGCCACAGACCTACTGGGCTTCAAGCTCAAGGCTCTGCCTGGGCCTGCTGCTTCGGCCAGGGGCTCATTTTTTCCTGGAAAGACAAAGCCATGGCCTCACCCCACGCCTGCACTTTGCCACGGCAGGCAGCCCAGATGTAGGAAAGGCTCTGTGGAGTCAGAAGTGCCGAGACAGGCAGATGGCACCAGAGGGTTTGGGGGCCAGGGCGCAACTGGGCTAGCCCCTCCTCCCGGGAGTCGGGGAGGCCCGGCCTTCCTAGTGCCCAGGCCACGGCTCCGGGGAGAAACCCGCCATGGAGGGCACGCGGGAGGCCCTCTGCCTGAGGTGGCAGGTGTCACGCCAGGGCCACTGCAAGCCTGGCTCGGCTTGCCTGCTTTCTCCAAAGGAGGCTGGCCGACCAGCCGAACCTGGCACCTGGGCCAGGCCCCTTCCAAGGGGACGAGTTCCAGAGGATAGAGCCCTGGGGGCGGCTGCCAAGTCTCCTGGGGCGTGTGCTGGGCCCCCGTCAGAGGAGGAAGCAGCCTGGTAAACGGTGTGCCAGGCCTGAGATCTGGAGGCCTCCCACAGCCGGGTCCCTGTCCTGCCCAGGCCCCCCGAGGGAGGACGATGGTCGGGCAGTGGCGAGCGGGGTGGGGCTGGCGCCGAGCCTGCCCTTGGATGCCCCGGGGAAGGGCGCCGGGGGATGGGCTGCCCCTGGCCAGGTCTGAGGGACCGACCCAGCTCGGGGCTGTCGGGGGCAGAGAGAGAACCCCCCTCCGCCCTTTCCCTTCAGCTTCTTAGGGCTGGCCAAATCCTTCCCAAGACAGCTTGTCTGGAGAAAATCAGACCCAGCTGAAGAACATGTGTCCATGGGGGAAACCCGGGAAACTGAGTCTCCCCACACAATAGCAGAGATTCTCATCTTGCATCCTCTCCTGAGCTAATGACAAAGGTGGATGTCCCGGGTGGGTGGGCCTGTGGAATGGGAGAGGGGAGGAAGTCTATTGTCATGCAGAGGGACATGGAAAGACTTGTCTGAAGCTTATCCCCTGCACTGGGGTCAGGTCGGGAAGGGACGGACGGCACAGAGGTGAGCAGGAACCAACCGGCCTCTCTGTGGTGGGGCTGGCCCCGGGGCAGGCGTGGGGGTGATGGCTGGAAGTGGGATGGCGCGTGAGTTGGCACCAGCCAGCGGTGGAGGCAGAGACTCAGAGGTCAGGGATCTCTCTCTCTGTCTCTGTCTCTCTCTCTCTCCCTCAGGGAGCTGAGGAGAGTAAGGTGGCGCCCCCTGCCCACCTCGCCTACCTCTCCATGGGCCCTTCTTTCTCTGGCCGCTCCGGGAGCCCTGCGGGCTTGGGTTCAAGCCCCCACACACCGCACAGGCCAAGGGCGCATGCGCGACCACCGGGGCCTAGGGCTGGCCTCGGGGGGCGGGGGGGTCCTCAGTGAAGGCCCCGCCCTCCCTCCAGGCTCTGACCCAGCTGCTGCTCTTCCATCGCCGCCCTTCTGGACTCGGCTTCAGCTGTCTCCCTCCCCTCCCCCACTCCCACTCAGCTTGCAGGCCGCTTCCCTGCCTTGAAAGCATTGCTCTGGCCCTGAGGGCCACAGACCTACTGGGCTTCAAGCTCAAGGCTCTGCCTGGGCCTGCTGCTTCGGCCAGGGGCTCATTTTTTCCTGGAAAGACAAAGCCATGGCCTCACCCCACGCCTGCACTTTGCCACGGCAGGCAGCCCAGATGTAGGAAAGGCTCTGTGGACTCAGAAGTGCCGAGACAGGCAGATGGCACCAGAGGGTTTGGGGGCCAGGGCGCAACTGGGCTAGCCCCTCCTCCCGGGAGTCGGGGAGGCCCGGCCTTCCTAGTGCCCAGGCCACGGCTCCGGGGAGAAACCCGCCATGGAGGGCACGCGGGAGGCCCTCTGCCTGAGGTGGCAGGTGTCACGCCAGGGCCACTGCAAGCCTGGCTCGGCTTGCCTGCTTTCTCCAAAGGAGGCTGGCCGACCAGCCGAACCTGGCACCTGGGCCAGGCCCCTTCCAAGGGGACGAGGGCAGAGCCCTGGGGGCGGCTGCCAAGTCTCCTGGGGCGTGTGCTGGGCCCCCGTCAGAGGAGGAAGCAGCCTGGTAAACGGTGTGCCAGGCCTGAGATCTGGAAGCCTCCCACAGCCGGGTCCCTGTCCTGCCCAGGCCCCCCGAGGGAGGACGATGGTCGGGCAGTGGCGAGCGGGGTGGGGCTGGCGCCGAGCCTGCCCTTGGATGCCCCGGGGAAGGGCGCCGGGGGATGGGCTGCCCCTGGCCAGGTCTGAGGGACCGACCCAGCTCGGGCTGTCGGGGGCAGAGAGAGAACCCCCCTCCGCCCTTTCCCTTCAGCTTCTTAGGGCTGGCCAAATCCTTCCCAAGACAGCTTGTCTGGAGAAAATCAGACCCAGCTGAAGAACATGTGTCCATGGGGGAAACCCGGGAAACTGAGTCTCCCCACACAATAGCAGAGATTCTCATCTTGCATCCTCTCCTGAGCTAATGACAAAGGTGGATGTCCCGGGTGGGTGGGCCTGTGGAATGGGAGAGGGGAGGAAGTCTATTGTCATGCAGAGGGACATGGAAAGACTTGTCTGAAGCTTATCCCCTGCACTGGGGTCAGGTCGGGAAGGGACGGACGGCACAGAGGTGAGCAGGAACCAACCGGCCTCTCTGTGGTGGGGCTGGCCCCGGGGCAGGCGTGGGGGTGATGGCTGGAAGTGGGATGGCGCGTGAGTTGGCACCAGCCAGCGGTGGAGGCAGAGACTCAGAGGTCAGGGATCTCTCTCTCTGTCTCTGTCTCTCTCTCTCTCCCTCAGGGAGCTGAGGAGAGTAAGGTGGCGCCCCCTGCCCACCTCGCCTACCTCTCCATGGGCCCTTCTTTCTCTGGCCGCTCCGGGAGCCCTGCGGGCTTGGGTTCAAGCCCCCACACACCGCACAGGCCAACGCGCATGCGCGACCACCGGGGCCTAGGGCTGGCCTCGGGGGGCGGGGGGGTCCTCAGTGAAGGCCCCGCCCTCCCTCCAGGCTCTGACCCAGCTGCTGCTCTTCCATCGCCGCCCTTCTGGACTCGGCTTCAGCTGTCTCCCTCCCCTCCCCCACTCCCACTCAGCTTGCAGGCCGCTTCCCTGCCTTGAAAGCATTGCTCTGGCCCTGAGGGCCACAGACCTACTGGGCTTCAAGCTCAAGGCTCTGCCTGGGCCTGCTGCTTCGGCCAGGGGCTCATTTTTTCCTGGAAAGACAAAGCCATGGCCTCACCCCACGCCTGCACTTTGCCACGGCAGGCAGCCCAGATGTAGGAAAGGCTCTGTGGACTCAGAAGTGCCGAGACAGGCAGATGGCACCAGAGGGTTTGGGGGCCAGGGCGCAACTGGGCTATCCCCTCCTCCCGGGAGTCGGGGAGGCCCGGCCTTCCTAGTGCCCAGGCCACGGCTCCGGGGAGAAACCCGCCATGGAGGGCACGCGGGAGGCCCTCTGCCTGAGGTGGCAGGTGTCACGCCAGGGCCACTGCAAGCCTGGCTCGGCTTGCCTGCTTTCTCCAAAGGAGGCTGGCCGACCAGCCGAACCTGGCACCTGGGCCAGGCCCCTTCCAAGGGGACGAGGGCAGAGCCCTGGGGGCGGCTGCCAAGTCTCCTGGGGCGTGTGCTGGGCCCCCGTCAGAGGAGGAAGCAGCCTGGTAAACGGTGTGCCAGGCCTGAGATCTGGAAGCCTCCCACAGCCGGGTCCCTGTCCTGCCCAGGCCCCCCGAGGGAGGACGATGGTCGGGCAGTGGCGAGCGGGGTGGGGCTGGCGCCGAGCCTGCCCTTGGATGCCCCGGGGAAGGGCGCCGGGGGATGGGCTGCCCCTGGCCAGGTCTGAGGGACCGACCCAGCTCGGGGCTGTCGGGGGCAGAGAGAGAACCCCCCTCCGCCCTTTCCCTTCAGCTTCTTAGGGCTGGCCAAATCCTTCCCAAGACAGCTTGTCTGGAGAAAATCAGACCCAGCTGAAGAACATGTGTCCATGGGGGAAACCCGGGAAACTGAGTCTCCCCACACAATAGCAGAGATTCTCATCTTGCATCCTCTCCTGAGCTAATGACAAAGGTGGATGTCCCGGGTGGGTGGGCCTGTGGAATGGGAGAGGGGAGGAAGTCTATTGTCATGCAGAGGGACATGGAAAGACTTGTCTGAAGCTTATCCCCTGCACTGGGGTCAGGTCGGGAAGGGACGGCACAGAGGTGAGCAGGAACCAACCGGCCTCTCTGTGGTGGGGCTGGCCCCGGGGCAGGCGTGGGGGTGATGGCTGGAAGTGGGATGGCGCGTGAGTTGGCACCAGCCAGCAGTGGAGGCAGAGACTCAGAGGTCAGGGATCTCTCTCTCTGTCTCTGTCTCTCTCTCTCTCCCTCAGGGAGCTGAGGAGAGTAAGGTGGCGCCCCCTGCCCACCTCGCCTACCTCTCCATGGGCCCTTCTTTCTCTGGCCGCTCCGGGAGCCCTGCGGGCTTGGGTTCAAGCCCCCACACACCGCACAGGCCAAGGGCGCATGCGCGACCGCCGGGGCCTAGGGCTGGCCTCGGGGGGCGGGGGGGTCCTCAGTGAAGGCCCCGCCCTCCCTCCAGGCTCTGACACAGCTGCAGCTCTTCCATCGCCGCCCTTCTTGACTCGGCTTCAGCTGTCTCCCTCCCCTCCCCCACTCCCACTCAGCTTGCAGGCCGCTTCCCTGCCTTGAAAGCATTGCTCTGGCCCTGAGGGCCACAGACCTACTGGGCTTCAAGCTCAAGGCTCTGCCTGGGCCTGCTGCTTCTGCCAGGGGCTCATTTTTTCCTGGAAAGACAAAGCCATGGCCTCACCCCACGGCTGCACTTTGCCACGGCAGGCAGCCGAGATGTAGGAAAGGCTCTGTGGAGTCAGAAGTGCCGAGACAGGCAGATGGCACCAGAGGGTTTGGGGGCCAGGGCGCAACTGGGCTAGCCCCTCCTCCCGGGAGTCGGGGAGGCCCGGCCTTCCTAGTGCCCAGGCCAAGGCCCCGGGGAGAAACCCGCCATGGAGGGCACGCGGGAGGCCCTCTGCCTGAGGTGGCAGGTGTCACGCCAGGGCCACTGCAAGCCTGGCTCGGCTTGCCTGCTTTCTCCAAAGGAGGCTGGCCGACCAGCCGAACCTGGCACCTGGGCCAGGCCCCTTCCAAGGGGACGAGTTCCAGAGGATAGAGCCCTGGGGGCGGCTGCCAAGTCTCCTGGGGCGTGTGCTGGGCCCCCGTCAGAGGAGGAAGCAGCCTGGTAAACGGTGTGCCAGGCCTGAGATCTGGAGGCCTCCCACACCCGGGTCCCTGTCCTGCCCAGGCCCCCCGAGGGAGGACGATGGTCGGGCAGTGGCGAGCGGGGTGGGGCTGGCGCCGAGCCTGCCCTTGGATGCCCCGGGGAAGGGCGCCGGGGGATGGGCTGCCCCTGGCCAGGTCTGAGGGACCGACCCAGCTCGGGGCTGTCGGGGGCAGAGAGAGAACCCCCCTCCGCCCTTTCCCTTCAGCTTCTTAGGGCTGGCCAAATCCTTCCCAAGACAGCTTGTCTGGAGAAAATCAGACCCAGCTGAAGAACATGTGTCCATGGGGGAAACCCGGGAAACTGAGTCTCCCCACACAATAGCAGAGATTCTCATCTTGCATCCTCTCCTGAGCTAATGACAAAGGTGGATGTCCCGGGTGGGTGGGCCTGTGGAATGGGAGAGGGGAGGAAGTCTATTGTCATGCAGAGGGACATGGAAAGACTTGTCTGAAGCTTATCCCCTGCACTGGGTTCAGGTCGGGAAGGGACGGCACAGAGGTGAGCAGGAACCAACCGGCCTCTCTGTGGTGGGGCTGGCCCCGGGGCAGGCGTGGGGGTGATGGCTGGAAGTAGGATGGCGCGTGAGTTGGCACCAGCCAGCGGTGGAGGCAGAGACTCAGAGGTCAGGGATCTCTCTCTCTGTCTCTGTCTCTCTCTCTCTCCCTCAGGGAGCTGAGGAGAGTAAGGTGGCGCCCCCTGCCCACCTCGCCTACCTCTCCATGGGCCCTTCTTTCTCTGGCCGCTCCGGGAGCCCTGCGGGCTTGGGTTCAAGCCCCCACACACCGCACAGGCCAAGGGCGCATGCGCGACCGCCGGGGCCTAGGGCTGGCCTCGGGGGGCGGGGGGGGGGTCCTCAGTGAAGGCCCCGACCTCCCTCCAGGCTCTGACCCAGCTGCAGCTCTTCCATCGCCGCCCTTCTGGACTCGGCTTCAGCTGTCTCCCTCCCCTCCCCCACTCCCACTCAGCTTGCAGGCCGCTTCCCTGCCTTGAAAGCATTGCTCTGGCCCTGAGGGCCACAGACCTACTGGGCTTCAAGCTCAAGGCTCTGCCTGGGCCTGCTGCTTCGGCCAGGGGCTCATTTTTTCCTGGAAAGACAAAGCCATGGCCTCACCCCACGCCTGCACTTTGCCACGGCAGGCAGCCCAGATGTAGGAAAGGCTCTGTGGACTCAGAAGTGCCGAGACAGGCAGATGGCACCAGAGGGTTTGGGGGCCAGGGCGCAACTGGGCTAGCCCCTCCTCCCGGGAGTCGGGGAGGCCCGGCCTTCCTAGTGCCCAGGCCACGGCTCCGGGGAGAAACCCGCCATGGAGGGCACGCGGGAGGCCCTCTGCCTGAGGTGGCAGGTGTCACGCCAGGGCCACTGCAAGCCTGGCTCGGCTTGCCTGCTTTCTCCAAAGGAGGCTGGCCGACCAGCCGAACCTGGCACCTGGGCCAGGCCCCTTCCAAGGGGACGAGTTGCAGAGGATAGAGCCCTGGGGGCGGCTGCCAAGTCTCCTGGGGCGTGTGCTGGGCCCCCGTCAGAGGAGGAAGCAGCCTGGTAAACGGTGTGCCAGGCCTGAGATCTGGAGGCCTCCCACACCCGGGTCCCTGTCCTGCCCAGGCCCCCCGAGGGAGGACGATGGTCGGGCAGTGGCGAGCGGGGTGGGGCTGGTGCCGAGCCTGCCCTTGGATGCCCCGGGGAAGGGCGCCGGGGGATGGGCTGCCCCTGGCCAGGTCTGAGGGACCGACCCAGCTCGGGGCTGTCGGGGGCAGAGAGAGAACCCCCCTCCGCCCTTTCCCTTCAGCTTCTTAGGGCTGGCCAAATCCTTCCCAAGACAGCTTGTCTGGAGAAAATCAGACCCAGCTGAAGAACATGTGTCCATGGGGGAAACCCGGGAAACTGAGTCTCCCCACACAATAGCAGAGATTCTCATCTTGCATCCTCTCCTGAGCTAATGACAAAGGTGGATGTCCCGGGTGGGTGGGCCTGTGGAATGGGAGAGGGGAGGAAGTCTATTGTCATGCAGAGGGACATGGAAAGACTTGTCTGAAGCTTATCCCCTGCACTGGGGTCAGGTCGGGAAGGGACGGCACAGAGGTGAGCAGGAACCAACCGGCCTCTCTGTGGTGGGGCTGGCCCCGGGGCAGGCGTGGGGGTGATGGCTGGAAGTGGGATGGCGCGTGAGTTGGCACCAGCCAGCGGTGGAGGCAGAGACTCAGAGGTCAGGGATCTCTCTCTCTGTCTCTGTCTCTGTCTCTCTCCCTCAGGGAGCTGAGGAGAGTAAGGTGGCGCCCCCTGCCCACCTCGCCTACCTCTCCATGGGCCCTTCTTTCTCTGGCCACTCCGGGAGCCCTGCGGGCTTGGGTTCAAGCCCCCACCCACCGCACAGGCCAAGGGCGCATGCGCGACCGCCGGGGCCTAGGGCTGGCCTCGGGGGGCGGGGGGGTCCTCAGTGAAGGCCCCGCCCTCCCTCCAGGCTCTGACCCAGCTGCTGCTCTTCCATCGCCGCCCTTCTGGACTCGGCTTCAGCTGTCTCCCTCCCCTCCCCCACTCCCACTCAGCTTGCAGGCCGCTTCCCTGCCTTGAAAGCATTGCTCTGGCCCTGAGGGCCACAGACCTACTGGGCTTCAAGCTCAAGGCTCTGCCTGGGCCTGCTGCTTCGGCCAGGGGCTCATTTTTTCCTGGAAAGACAAAGCCATGGCCTCACCCCACGCCTGCACTTTGCCACGGCAGGCAGCCCAGATGTAGGAAAGGCTCTGTGGAGTCAGAAGTGCCGAGACAGGCAGATGGCACCAGAGGGTTTGGGGGCCAGGGCGCAACTGGGCTAGCCCCTCCTCCCGGGAGTCGGGGAGGCCCGGCCTTCCTAGTGCCCAGGCCACGGCTCCGGGGAGAAACCCGCCATGGAGGGCACGCGGGAGGCCCTCTGCCTGAGGTGGCAGGTGTCACGCCAGGGCCACTGCAAGCCTGGCTCGGCTTGCCTGCTTTCTCCAAAGGAGGCTGGCCGACCAGCCGAACCTGGCACCTGGGCCAGGCCCCTTCCAAGGGGACGAGGGCAGAGCCCTGGGGGCGGCTGCCAAGTCTCCTGGGGCGTGTGCTGGGCCCCCGTCAGAGGAGGAAGCAGCCTGGTAAACGGTGTGCCAGGCCTGAGATCTGGAGGCCTCCCACACCCGGGTCCCTGTCCTGCCCAGGCCCCCCGAGGGAGGACGATGGTCGGGCAGTGGCGAGCGGGGTGGGGCTGGCGCCGAGCCTGCCCTTGGATGCCCCGGGGAAGGGCGCCGGGGGATGGGCTGCCCCTGGCCAGGTCTGAGGGACCGACCCAGCTCGGGGCTGTCGGGGGCAGAGAGAGAACCCCCCTCCGCCCTTTCCCTTCAGCTTCTTAGGGCTGGCCAAATCCTTCCCAAGACAGCTTGTCTGGAGAAAATCAGACCCAGCTGAAGAACATGTGTCCATGGGGGAAACCCGGGAAACTGAGTCTCCCCACACAATAGCAGAGATTCTCATCTTGCATCCTCTCCTGAGCTAATGACAAAGGTGGATGTCCCGGGTGGGTGGGCCTGTGGAATGGGAGAGGGGAGGAAGTCTATTGTCATGCAGAGGGACATGGAAAGACTTGTCTGAAGCTTATCCCCTGCACTGGGGTCAGGTCGGGAAGGGACGGCACAGAGGTGAGCAGGAACCAACCGGCCTCTCTGTGGTGGGGCTGGCCCCGGGGCAGGCGTGGGGGTGATGGCTGGAAGTGGGATGGCGCGTGAGTTGGCACCAGCCAGCGGTGGAGGCAGAGACTCAGAGGTCAGGGATCTCTCTCTCTGTCTCTGTCTCTCTCTCTCTCCCTCAGGGAGCTGAGGAGAGTAAGGTGGCGCCCCCTGCCCACCTCGCCTACCTCTCCATGGGCCCTTCTTTCTCTGGCCGCTCCGGGAGCCCTGCGGGCTTGGGTTCAAGCCCCCACACACCGCACAGGCCAAGGGCGCAAGCGCGACCGCCGGGGCCTAGGGCTGGCCTCGGGGGGCGGGGGGGTCCTCAGTGAAGGCCCCGCCCTCCCTCCAGGCTCTGACCCAGCTGCAGCTCTTCCATCGCCGCCCTTCTGGACTCGGCTTCAGCTGTCTCCCTCCCCTCCCCCACTCCCACTCAGCTTGCAGGCCGCTTCCCTGCCTTGAAAGCATTGCTCTGGCCCTGAGGGCCACAGACCTACTGGGCTTCAAGCTCAAGGCTCTGCCTGGGCCTGCTGCTTCGGCCAGGGGCTCATTTTTTCCTGGAAAGACAAAGCCATGGCCTCACCCCACGCCTGCACTTTGCCACGGCAGGCAGCCCAGATGTAGGAAAGGCTCTGTGGAGTCAGAAGTGCCGAGACAGGCAGATGGCACCAGAGGGTTTGGGGGCCAGGGCGCAACTGGGCTAGCCCCTCCTCCCGGGAGTCGGGGAGGCCCGGCCTTCCTAGTGCCCAGGCCACGGCTCCGGGGAGAAACCCGCCATGGAGGGCACGCGGGAGGCCCTCTGCCTGAGGTGGCAGGTGTCACGCCAGGGCCACTGCAAGCCTGGCTCGGCTTGCCTGCTTTCTCCAAAGGAGGCTGGCCGAACAGCCGAACCTGGCACCTGGGCCAGGCCCCTTCCAAGGGGACGAGTTCCAGAGGATAGAGCCCTGGGGGCGGCTGCCAAGTCTCCTGGGGCGTGTGCTGGGCCCCCGTCAGAGGAGGAAGCAGCCTGGTAAACGGTGTGCCAGGCCTGAGATCTGGAGGCCTCCCACAGCCGGGTCCCTGTCCTGCCCAGGCCCCCCGAGGGAGGACGATGGTCGGGCAGTGGCGAGCGGGGTGGGGCTGGCGCCGAGCCTGCCCTTGGATGCCCCGGGGAAGGGCGCCGGGGGATGGGCTGCCCCTGGCCAGGTCTGAGGGACCGACCCAGCTCGGGGCTGTCGGGGGCAGAGAGAGAACCCCCCTCCGCCCTTTCCCTTCAGCTTCTTAGGGCTGGCCAAATCCTTCCCAAGACAGCTTGTCTGGAGAAAATCAGACCCAGCTGAAGAACATGTGTCCATGGGGGAAACCCGGGAAACTGAGTCTCCCCACACAATAGCAGAGATTCTCATCTTGCATCCTCTCCTGAGCTAATGACAAAGGTGGATGTCCCGGGTGGGTGGGCCTGTGGAATGGGAGAGGGGAGGAAGTCTATTGTCATGCAGAGGGACATGGAAAGACTTGTCTGAAGCTTATCCCCTGCACTGGGGTCAGGTCGGGAAGGGACGGACGGCACAGAGGTGAGCAGGAACCAACCGGCCTCTCTGTGGTGGGGCTGGCCCCGGGGCAGGCGTGGGGGTGATGGCTGGAAGTGGGATGGCGCGTGAGTTGGCACCAGCCAGCGGTGGAGGCAGAGACTCAGAGGTCAGGGATCTCTCTCTCTGTCTCTGTCTCTCTCTCTCTCCCTCAGGGAGCTGAGGAGAGTAAGGTGGCGCCCCCTGCCCACCTCGCCTACCTCTCCATGGGCCCTTCTTTCTCTGGCCGCTCCGGGAGCCCTGCGGGCTTGGGTTCAAGCCCCCACACACCGCACAGGCCAAGGGCGCATGCGCGACCGCCGGGGCCTAGGGCTGGCCTCGGGGGGCGGGGGGGGTGTCCTCAGTGAAGGCCCCGCCCTCCCTCCAGGCTCTGACCCAGCTGCAGCTCTTCCATCGCCGCCCTTCTGGACTCGGCTTCAGCTGTCTCCCTCCCCTCCCCCACTCCCACTCAGCTTGCAGGCCGCTTCCCTGCCTTGAAAGCATTGCTCTGGCCCTGAGGGCCACAGACCTACTGGGCTTCAAGCTCAAGGCTCTGCCTGGGCCTGCTGCTTCGGCCAGGGGCTCATTTTTTCCTGGAAAGACAAAGCCATGGCCTCACCCCACGCCTGCACTTTGCCACGGCAGGCAGCCCAGATGTAGGAAAGGCTCTGTGGAGTCAGAAGTGCCGAGACAGGCAGATGGCACCAGAGGGTTTGGGGGCCAGGGCGCAACTGGGCTAGCCCCTCCTCCCGGGAGTCGGGGAGGCCCGGCCTTCCTAGTGCCCAGGCCACGGCTCCGGGGAGAAACCCGCCAAGGAGGGCACGCGGGAGGCCCTCTGCCTGAGGTGGCAGGTGTCACGCCAGGGCCACTGCAAGCCTGGCTCGGCTTGCCTGCTTTCTCCAAAGGAGGCTGGCCGACCAGCCGAACCTGGCACCTGGGCCAGGCCCCTTCCAAGGGGACGAGTTCCAGAGGATAGAGCCCTGGGGGCGGCTGCCAAGTCTCCTGGGGCGTGTGCTGGGCCCCCGTCAGAGGAGGAAGCAGCCTGGTAAACGGTGTGCCAGGCCTGAGATCTGGAGGCCTCCCACACCCGGGTCCCTGTCCTTCCCAGGCCCCCCGAGGGAGGACGATGGTCGGGCAGTGGCGAGCGGGGTGGGGCTGGCGCCGAGCCTGCCCTTGGATGCCCCGGGGAAGGGCGCCGGGGGATGGGCTGCCCCTGGCCAGGTCTGAGGGACCGACCCAGCTCGGGGCTGTCGGGGGCAGAGAGAGAACCCCCCTCCGCCCTTTCCCTTCAGCTTCTTAGGGCTGGCCAAATCCTTCCCAAGACAGCTTGTCTGGAGAAAATCAGACCCAGCTGAAGAACATGTGTCCATGGGGGAAACCCGGGAAACTGAGTCTCCCCACACAATAGCAGAGATTCTCATCTTGCATCCTCTCCTGAGCTAATGACAAAGGTGGATGTCCCGGGTGGGTGGGCCTGTGGAATGGGAGAGGGGAGGAAGTCTATTGTCATGCAGAGGGACATGGAAAGACTTGTCTGAAGCTTATCCCCTGCACTGGGGTCAGGTCGGGAAGGGACGGCACAGAGGTGAGCAGGAACCAACCGGCCTCTCTGTGGTGGGGCTGGCCCCGGGGCAGGCGTGGGGGTGATGGCTGGAAGTGGGATGGCGCGTGAGTTGGCACCAGCCAGCGGTGGAGGCAGAGACTCAGAGGTCAGGGATCTCTCTCTCTGTCTCTGTCTCTCTCTCTCTCCCTCAGGGAGCTGAGGAGAGTAAGGTGGCGCCCCCTGCCCACCTCGCCTACCTCTCCATGGGCCCTTCTTTCTCTGGCCGCTCCGGGAGCCCTGCGGGCTTGGGTTCAAGCCCCCACACACCGCACAGGCCAAGGGCGCATGCGCGACCGCCGGGGCCTAGGGCTGGCCTCGGGGGGCGGGGGGGTCCTCAGTGAAGGCCCCGCCCTCCCTCCAGGCTCTGACCCAGCTGCAGCTCTTCCATCGCCGCCCTTCTGGACTCGGCTTCAGCTGTCTCCCTTCCGTCCCCCACTCCCACTCAGCTTGCAGGCCGCTTCCCTGCCTTGAAAGCATTGCTCTGGCCCTGAGGGCCACAGACCTACTGGGCTTCAAGCTCAAGGCTCTGCCTGGGCCTGCTGCTTCGGCCAGGGGCTCATTTTTTCCTGGAAAGACAAAGCCATGGCCTCACCCCACGCCTGCACTTTGCCACGGCAGGCAGCCCAGATGTAGGAAAGGCTCTGTGGAGTCAGAAGTGCCGAGACAGGCAGATGGCACCAGAGGGTTTGGGGGCCAGGGCGCAACTGGGCTAGCCCCTCCTCCCGGGAGTCGGGGAGGCCCGGCCTTCCTAGTGCCCAGGCCACGGCTCCGGGGAGAAACCCGCCATGGAGGGCACGCGGGAGGCCCTCTGCCTGAGGTGGCAGGTGTCACGCCAGGGCCACTGCAAGCCTGGCTCGGCTTGCCTGCTTTCTCCAAAGGAGGCTGGCCGACCAGCCGAACCTGGCACCTGGGCCAGGCCCCTTCCAAGGGGACGAGTTCCAGAGGATAGAGCCCTGGGGGCGGCTGCCAAGTCTCCTGGGGCGTGTGCTGGGCCCCCGTCAGAGGAGGAAGCAGCCTGGTAAACGGTGTGCCAGGCCTGAGATCTGGAGGCCTCCCACAGCCGGGTCCCTGTCCTGCCCAGGCCCCCCGAGGGAGGACGATGGTCGGGCAGTGGCGAGCGGGGTGGGGCTGGCGCCGAGCCTGCCCTTGGATGCCCCGGGGAAGGGCGCCGGGGGATGGGCTGCCCCTGGCCAGGTCTGAGGGACCGACCCAGCTCGGGGCTGTCGGGGGCAGAGAGAGAACCCCCCTCCGCCCTTTCCCTTCAGCTTCTTAGGGCTGGCCAAATCCTTCCCAAGACAGCTTGTCTGGAGAAAATCAGACCCAGCTGAAGAACATGTGTCCATGGGGGAAACCCGGGAAACTGAGTCTCCCCACACAATAGCAGAGATTCTCATCTTGCATCCTCTCCTGAGCTAATGACAAAGGTGGATGTCCCGGGTGGGTGGGCCTGTGGAATGGGAGAGGGGAGGAAGTCTATTGTCATGCAGAGGGACATGGAAAGACTTGTCTGAAGCTTATCCCCTGCACTGGGGTCAGGTCGGGAAGGGACGGACGGCACAGAGGTGAGCAGGAACCAACCGGCCTCTCTGTGGTGGGGCTGGCCCCGGGGCAGGCGTGGGGGTGATGGCTGGAAGTGGGATGGCGCGTGAGTTGGCACCAGCCAGCGGTGGAGGCAGAGACTCAGAGGTCAGGGATCTCTCTCTCTGTCTCTGTCTCTCTCTCTCTCCCTCAGGGAGCTGAGGAGAGTAAGGTGGCGCCCCCTGCCCACCTCGCCTACCTCTCCATGGGCCCTTCTTTCTCTGGCCGCTCCGGGAGCCCTGCGGGCTTGGGTTCAAGCCCCCACACACCGCACAGGCCAAGGGCGCATGCGCGACCGCCGGGGCCTAGGGCTGGCCTCGGGGGGCGGGGGGGGTGTCCTCAGTGAAGGCCCCGCCCTCCCTCCAGGCTCTGACCCAGCTGCAGCTCTTCCATCGCCGCCCTTCTGGACTCGGCTTCAGCTGTCTCCCTCCCCTCCCCCACTCCCACTCAGCTTGCAGGCCGCTTCCCTGCCTTGAAAGCATTGCTCTGGCCCTGAGGGCCACAGACCTACTGGGCTTCAAGCTCAAGGCTCTGCCTGGGCCTGCTGCTTCGGCCAGGGGCTCATTTTTTCCTGGAAAGACAAAGCCATGGCCTCACCCCACGCCTGCACTTTGCCACGGCAGGCAGCCCAGATGTAGGAAAGGCTCTGTGGAGTCAGAAGTGCCGAGACAGGCAGATGGCACCAGAGGGTTTGGGGGCCAGGGCGCAACTGGGCTAGCCCCTCCTCCCGGGAGTCGGGGAGGCCCGGCCTTCCTAGTGCCCAGGCCACGGCTCCGGGGAGAAACCCGCCAAGGAGGGCACGCGGGAGGCCCTCTGCCTGAGGTGGCAGGTGTCACGCCAGGGCCACTGCAAGCCTGGCTCGGCTTGCCTGCTTTCTCCAAAGGAGGCTGGCCGACCAGCCGAACCTGGCACCTGGGCCAGGCCCCTTCCAAGGGGACGAGTTCCAGAGGATAGAGCCCTGGGGGCGGCTGCCAAGTCTCCTGGGGCGTGTGCTGGGCCCCCGTCAGAGGAGGAAGCAGCCTGGTAAACGGTGTGCCAGGCCTGAGATCTGGAGGCCTCCCACACCCGGGTCCCTGTCCTGCCCAGGCCCCCCGAGGGAGGACGATGGTCGGGCAGTGGCGAGCGGGGTGGGGCTGGCGCCGAGCCTGCCCTTGGATGCCCCGGGGAAGGGCGCCGGGGGATGGGCTGCCCCTGGCCAGGTCTGAGGGACCGACCCAGCTCGGGGCTGTCGGGGGCAGAGAGAGAACCCCCCTCCGCCCTTTCCCTTCAGCTTCTTAGGGCTGGCCAAATCCTTCCCAAGACAGCTTGTCTGGAGAAAATCAGACCCAGCTGAAGAACATGTGTCCATGGGGGAAACCCGGGAAACTGAGTCTCCCCACACAATAGCAGAGATTCTCATCTTGCATCCTCTCCTGAGCTAATGACAAAGGTGGATGTCCCGGGTGGGTGGGCCTGTGGAATGGGAGAGGGGAGGAAGTCTATTGTCATGCAGAGGGACATGGAAAGACTTGTCTGAAGCTTATCCCCTGCACTGGGGTCAGGTCGGGAAGGGACGGCACAGAGGTGAGCAGGAACCAACCGGCCTCTCTGTGGTGGGGCTGGCCCCGGGGCAGGCGTGGGGGTGATGGCTGGAAGTGGGATGGCGCGTGAGTTGGCACCAGCCAGCGGTGGAGGCAGAGACTCAGAGGTCAGGGATCTCTCTCTCTGTCTCTGTCTCTCTCTCTCTCCCTCAGGGAGCTGAGGAGAGTAAGGTGGCGCCCCCTGCCCACCTCGCCTACCTCTCCATGGGCCCTTCTTTCTCTGGCCGCTCCGGGAGCCCTGCGGGCTTGGGTTCAAGCCCCCACACACCGCACAGGCCAAGGGCGCATGCGCGACCGCCGGGGCCTAGGGCTGGCCTCGGGGGGCGGGGGGGGGGTCCTCAGTGAAGGCCCCGCCCTCCCTCCAGGCTCTGACCCAGCTGCAGCTCTTCCATCGCCGCCCTTCTGGACTCGGCTTCAGCTGTCTCCCTCCCCTCCCCCACTCCCACTCAGCTTGCAGGCCGCTTCCCTGCCTTGAAAGCATTGCTCTGGCCCTGAGGGCCACAGACCTACTGGGCTTCAAGCTCAAGGCTCTGCCTGGGCCTGCTGCTTCGGCCAGGGGCTCATTTTTTCCTGGAAAGACAAAGCCATGGCCTCACCCCACGCCTGCACTTTGCCACGGCAGGCAGCCCAGATGTAGGAAAGGCTCTGTGGAGTCAGAAGTGCCGAGACAGGCAGATGGCACCAGAGGGTTTGGGGGCCAGGGCGCAACTGGGCTAGCCCCTCCTCCCGGGAGTCGGGGAGGCCCGGCCTTCCTAGTGCCCAGGCCACGGCTCCGGGGAGAAACCCGCCATGGAGGGCACGCGGGAGGCCCTCTGCCTGAGGTGGCAGGTGTCACGCCAGGGCCACTGCAAGCCTGGCTCGGCTTGCCTGCTTTCTCCAAAGGAGGCTGGCCGACCAGCCGAACCTGGCACCTGGGCCAGGCCCCTTCCAAGGGGACGAGGGCAGAGCCCTGGGGGCGGCTGCCAAGTCTCCTGGGGCGTGTGCTGGGCCCCCGTCAGAGGAGGAAGCAGCCTGGTAAACGGTGTGCCAGGCCTGAGATCTGGAGGCCTCCCACACCCGGGTCCCTGTCCTGCCCAGGCCCCCCGAGGGAGGACGATGGTCGGGCAGTGGCGAGCGGGGTGGGGCTGGCGCCGAGCCTGCCCTTGGATGCCCCGGGGAAGGGCGCCGGGGGATGGGCTGCCCCTGGCCAGGTCTGAGGGACCGACCCAGCTCGGGGCTGTCGGGGGCAGAGAGAGAACCCCCCTCCGCCCTTTCCCTTCAGCTTCTTAGGGCTGGCCAAATCCTTCTCAAGACAGCTTGTCTGGAGAAAATCAGACCCAGCTGAAGAACATGTGTCCATGGGGGAAACCCGGGAAACTGAGTCTCCCCACACAATAGCAGAGATTCTCATCTTGCATCCTCTCCTGAGCTAATGACAAAGGTGGATGTCCCGGGTGGGTGGGCCTGTGGAATGGGAGAGGGGAGGAAGTCTATTGTCATGCAGAGGGACATGGAAAGACTTGTCTGAAGCTTATCCCCTGCACTGGGGTCAGGTCGGGAAGGGACGGCACAGAGGTGAGCAGGAACCAACCGGCCTCTCTGTGGTGGGGCTGGCCCCGGGGCAGGCGTGGGGGTGATGGCTGGAAGTGGGATGGCGCGTGAGTTGGCACCAGCCAGCGGTGGAGGCAGAGACTCAGAGGTCAGGGATCTCTCTCTCTGTCTCTGTCTCTCTCTCTCTCCCTCAGGGAGCTGAGGAGAGTAAGGTGGCGCCCCCTGCCCACCTCGCCTACCTCTCCATGGGCCCTTCTTTCTCTGGCCGCTCCGGGAGCCCTGCGGGCTTGGGTTCAAGCCCCCACACACCGCACAGGCCAAGGGCGCATGCGCGACCGCCGGGGCCTAGGGCTGGCCTCGGGGGGCGGGGGGGTCCTCAGTGAAGGCCCCGCCCTCCCTCCAGGCTCTGACCCAGCTGCAGCTCTTCCATCGCCGCCCTTCTGGACTGGGCTTCAGCTGTCTCCCTCCCCTCCCCCACTCCCACTCAGCTTGCAGGCCGCTTCCCTGCCTTGAAAGCATTGCTCTGGCCCTGAGGGCCACAGACCTACTGGGCTTCAAGCTCAAGGCTCTGCCTGGGCCTGCTGCTTCGGCCAGGGGCTCATTTTTTCCTGGAAAGACAAAGCCATGGCCTCACCCCACGCCTGCACTTTGCCACGGCAGGCAGCCCAGATGTAGGAAAGGCTCTGTGGAGTCAGAAGTGCCGAGACAGGCAGATGGCACCAGAGGGTTTGGGGGCCAGGGCGCAAGTGGGCTAGCCCCTCCTCCCGGGAGTCGGGGAGGCCCGGCCTTCCTAGTGCCCAGGCCACGGCTCCGGGGAGAAACCCGCCATGGAGGGCACGCGGGAGGCCCTCTGCCTGAGGTGGCAGGTGTCACGCCAGGGCCACTGCAAGCCTGGCTCGGCTTGCCTGCTTTCTCCAAAGGAGGCTGGCCGACCAGCCGAACCTGGCACCTGGGCCAGGCCCCTTCCAAGGGGACGAGTTCCAGAGGATAGAGCCCTGGGGGCGGCTGCCAAGTCTCCTGGGGCGTGTGCTGGGCCCCCGTCAGAGGAGGAAGCAGCCTGGTAAACGGTGTGCCAGGCCTGAGATCTGGAGGCCTCCCACACCCGGGTCCCTGTCCTGCCCAGGCCCCCCGAGGGAGGACGATGGTCGGGCAGTGGCGAGCGGGGTGGGGCTGGCGCCGAGCCTGCCCTTGGATGCCCCGGGGAAGGGCGCCGGGGGATGGGCTGCCCCTGGCCAGGTCTGAGGGACCGACCCAGCTCGGGGCTGTCGGGGGCAGAGAGAGAACCCCCCTCCGCCCTTTCCCTTCAGCTTCTTAGGGCTGGCCAAATCCTTCCCAAGACAGCTTGTCTGGAGAAAATCAGACCCAGCTGAAGAACATGTGTCCATGGGGGAAACCCGGGAAACTGAGTCTCCCCACACAATAGCAGAGATTCTCATCTTGCATCCTCTCCTGAGCTAATGACAAAGGTGGATGTCCCGGGTGGGTGGGCCTGTGGAATGGGAGAGGGGAGGAAGTCTATTGTCATGCAGAGGGACATGGAAAGACTTGTCTGAAGCTTATCCCCTGCACTGGGGTCAGGTCGGGAAGGGACGGCACAGAGGTGAGCAGGAACCAACCGGCCTCTCTGTGGTGGGGCTGGCCCCGGGGCAGGCGTGGGGGTGATGGCTGGAAGTGGGATGGCGCGTGAGTTGGCACCAGCCAGCGGTGGAGGCAGAGACTCAGAGGTCAGGGATCTCTCTCTCTGTCTCTGTCTCTCTCTCTCTCCCTCAGGGAGCTGAGGAGAGTAAGGTGGCGCCCCCTGCCCACCTCGCCTACCTCTCCATGGGCCCTTCTTTCTCTGGCCGCTCCGGGAGCCCTGCGGGCTTGGGTTCAAGCCCCCACACACCGCACAGGCCAAGGGCGCATGCGCGACCGCCGGGGCCTAGGGCTGGCCTCGGGGGGCGGGGGGGTCCTCAGTGAAGGCCCCGCCCTCCCTCCAGGCTCTGACCCAGCTGCAGCTCTTCCATCGCCGCCCTTCTGGACTCGGCTTCAGCTGTCTCCCTCCCCTCCCCCACTCCCACTCAGCTTGCAGGCCGCTTCCCTGCCTTGAAAGCATTGCTCTGGCCCTGAGGGCCACAGACCTACTGGGCTTCAAGCTCAAGGCTCTGCCTGGGCCTGCTGCTTCGGCCAGGGGCTCATTTTTTCCTGGAAAGACAAAGCCATGGCCTCACCCCACGCCTGCACTTTGCCACGGCAGGCAGCCCAGATGTAGGAAAGGCTCTGTGGAGTCAGAAGTGCCGAGACAGGCAGATGGCACTAGAGGGTTTGGGGGCCAGGGCGCAACTGGGCTAGCCCCTCCTCCCGGGAGTCGGGGAGGCCCGGCCTTCCTAGTGCCCAGGCCACGGCTCCGGGGAGAAACCCGCCATGGAGGGCACGCGGGAGGCCCTCTGCCTGAGGTGGCAGGTGTCACGCCAGGGCCACTGCAAGCCTGGCTCGGCTTGCCTGCTTTCTCCAAAGGAGGCTGGCCGACCAGCCGAACCTGGCACCTGGGCCAGGCCCCTTCCAAGGGGACGAGTTCCAGAGGATAGAGCCCTGGGGGCGGCTGCCAAGTCTCCTGGGGCGTGTGCTGGGCCCCCGTCAGAGGAGGAAGCAGCCTGGTAAACGGTGTGCCAGGCCTGAGATCTGGAGGCCTCCCACACCCGGGTCCCTGTCCTGCCCAGGCCCCCCGAGGGAGGACGATGGTCGGGCAGTGGCGAGCGGGGTGGGGCTGGCGCCGAGCCTGCCCTTGGATGCCCCGGGGAAGGGCGCCGGGGGATGGGCTGCCCCTGGCCAGGTCTGAGGGACCGACCCAGCTCGGGGCTGTCGGGGGCAGAGAGAGAACCCCCCTCCGCCCTTTCCCTTCAGCTTCTTAGGGCTGGCCAAATCCTTCCCAAGACAGCTTGTCTGGAGAAAATCAGACCCAGCTGAAGAACATGTGTCCATGGGGGAAACCCGGGAAACTGAGTCTCCCCACACAATAGCAGAGATTCTCATCTTGCATCCTCTCCTGAGCTAATGACAAAGGTGGATGTCCCGGGTGGGTGGGCCTGTGGAATGGGAGAGGGGAGGAAGTCTATTGTCATGCAGAGGGACATGGAAAGACTTGTCTGAAGCTTATCCCCTGCACTGGGGTCAGGTCGGGAAGGGACGGACGGCACAGAGGTGAGCAGGAACCAACCGGCCTCTCTGTGGTGGGGCTGGCCCCGGGGCAGGCGTGGGGGTGATGGCTGGAAGTGGGATGGCGCGTGAGTTGGCACCAGCCAGCAGTGGAGGCAGAGACTCAGAGGTCAGGGATCTCTCTCTCTGTCTCTGTCTCTCTCTCTCTCCCTCAGGGAGCTGAGGAGAGTAAGGTGGCGCCCCCTGCCCACCTCGCCTACCTCTCCATGGGCCCTTCTTTCTCTGGCCGCTCCGGGAGCCCTGCGGGCTTGGGTTCAAGCCCCCACACACCGCACAGGCCAAGGGCGCATGCGCGACCGCCGGGGCCTAGGGCTGGCCTCGGGGGGCGGGGGGGGTCCTCAGTGAAGGCCCCGCCCTCCCTCCAGGCTCGGACCCAGCTGCAGCTCTTCCATCGCCGCCCTTCTGGACTCGGCTTCAGCTGTCTCCCTCCCCTCCCCCACTCCCACTCAGCTTGCAGGCCGCTTCCCTGCCTTGAAAGCATTGCTCTGGCCCTGAGGGCCACAGACCTACTGGGCTTCAAGCTCAAGGCTCTGCCTGGGCCTGCTGCTTCGGCCAGGGGCTCATTTTTTCCTGGAAAGACAAAGCCATGGCCTCACCCCACGCCTGCACTTTGCCACGGCAGGCAGCCCAGATGTAGGAAAGGCTCTGTGGAGTCAGAAGTGCCGAGACAGGCAGATGGCACCAGAGGGTTTGGGGGCCAGGGCGCAACTGGGCTAGCCCCTCCTCCCGGGAGTCGGGGAGGCCCGGCCTTCCTAGTTCCCAGGCCACGGCTCCGGGGAGAAACCCGCCAAGGAGGGCACGCGGGAGGCCCTCTGCCTGAGGTGGCAGGTGTCACGCCAGGGCCACTGCAAGCCTGGCTCGGCTTGCCTGCTTTCTCCAAAGGAGGCTGGCCGACCAGCCGAACCTGGCACCTGGGCCAGGCCCCTTCCAAGGGGACGAGTTCCAGAGGATAGAGCCCTGGGGGCGGCTGCCAAGTCTCCTGGGGCGTGTGCTGGGCCCCCGTCAGAGGAGGAAGCAGCCTGGTAAACGGTGTGCCAGGCCTGAGATCTGGAGGCCTCCCACACCCGGGTCCCTGTCCTGCCCAGGCCCCCCGAGGGAGGACGATGGTTGGGCAGTGGCGAGCGGGGTGGGGCTGGCGCCGAGCCTGCCCTTGGATGCCCCGGGGAAGGGCGCCGGGGGATGGGCTGCCCCTGGCCAGGTCTGAGGGACCGACCCAGCTCGGGGCTGTCGGGGGCAGAGAGAGAACCCCCCTCAGCCCTTTCCCTTCAGCTTCTTAGGGCTGGCCAAATCCTTCCCAAGACAGCTTGTCTGGAGAAAATCAGACCCAGCTGAAGAACATGTGTCCATGGGGGAAACCCGGGAAACTGAGTCTCCCCACACAATAGCAGAGATTCTCATCTTGCATCCTCTCCTGAGCTAATGACAAAGGTGGATGTCCCGGGTGGGTGGGCCTGTGGAATGGGAGAGGGGAGGAAGTCTATTGTCATGCAGAGGGACATGGAAAGACTTGTCTGAAGCTTATCCCCTGCACTGGGGTCAGGTCGGGAAGGGACGGACGGCACAGAGGTGAGCAGGAACCAACCGGCCTCTCTGTGGTGGGGCTGGCCCCGGGGCAGGCGTGGGGGTGATGGCTGGAAGTGGGATGGCGCGTGAGTTGGCACCAGCCAGCGGTGGAGGCAGAGACTCAGAGGTCAGGGATCTCTCTCTCTCTGTCTCTGTCTCTCTCTCTCTCCCTCAGGGAGCTGAGGAGAGTAAGGTGGCGCCCCCTGCCCACCTCGCCTACCTCTCCATGGGCCCTTCTTTCTCTGGCCGCTCCGGGAGCCCTGCGGGCTTGGGTTCAAGCCCCCACACACCACACAGGCCAAGGGCGCATGCGCGACCGCCGGGGCCTAGGGCTGGCCTCGGGGGGCGGGGGGGGGGGTCCTCAGTGAAGGCCCCGCCCTCCCTCCAGGCTCTGACCCAGCTGCAGCTCTTCCATCGCCGCCCTTCTGGACTCGGCTTCAGCTGTCTCCCTCCCCTCCCCCACTCCCACTCAGCTTGCAGGCCGCTTCCCTGCCTTGAAAGCATTGCTCTGGCCCTGAGGGCCACAGACCTACTGGGCTTCAAGCTCAAGGCTCTGCCTGGGCCTGCTGCTTCGGCCAGGGGCTCATTTTTTCCTGGAAAGACAAAGCCATGGCCTCACCCCACGCCTGCACTTTGCCACGGCAGGCAGCCCAGATGTAGGAAAGGCTCTGTGGAGTCAGAAGTGCCGAGACAGGCAGATGGCACCAGAGGGTTTGGGGGCCAGGGCGCAACTGGGCTAGCCCCTCCTCCCGGGAGTCGGGGAGGCCCGGCCTTCCTAGTTCCCAGGCCACGGCTCCGGGGAGAAACCCGCCAAGGAGGGCACGCGGGAGGCCCTCTGCCTGAGGTGGCAGGTGTCACGCCAGGGCCACTGCAAGCCTGGCTCGGCTTGCCTGCTTTCTCCAAAGGAGGCTGGCCGACCAGCCGAACCTGGCACCTGGGCCAGGCCCCTTCCAAGGGGACGAGTTCCAGAGGATAGAGCCCTGGGGGCGGCTGCCAAGTCTCCTGGGGCGTGTGCTGGGCCCCCGTCAGAGGAGGAAGCAGCCTGGTAAACGGTGTGCCAGGCCTGAGATCTGGAGGCCTCCCACACCCGGGTCCCTGTCCTGCCCAGGCCCCCCGAGGGAGGACGATGGTCGGGCAGTGGCGAGCGGGGTGGGGCTGGCGCCGAGCCTGCCCTTGGATGCCCCGGGGAAGGGCGCCGGGGGATGGGCTGCCCCTGGCCAGGTCTGAGGGACCGACCCAGCTCGGGGCTGTCGGGGGCAGAGAGAGAACCCCCCTCCGCCCTTTCCCTTCAGCTTCTTAGGGCTGGCCAAATCCTTCCCAAGACAGCTTGTCTGGAGAAAATCAGACCCAGCTGAAGAACATGTGTCCATGGGGGAAACCCGGGAAACTGAGTCTCCCCACACAATAGCAGAGATTCTCATCTTGCATCCTCTCCTGAGCTAATGACAAAGGTGGATGTCCCGGGTGGGTGGGCCTGTGGAATGGGAGAGGGGAGGAAGTCTATTGTCATGCAGAGGGACATGGAAAGACTTGTCTGAAGCTTATCCCCTGCACTGGGGTCAGGTCGGGAAGGGACGGAAGGCACAGAGGTGAGCAGGAACCAACCGGCCTCTCTGTGGTGGGGCTGGCCCCGGGGCAGGCGTGGGGGTGATGGCTGGAAGTGGGATGGCGCGTGAGTTGGCACCAGCCAGCGGTGGAGGCAGAGACTCAGAGGTCAGGGATCTCTCTCTCTCTGTCTCTGTCTCTCTCTCTCTCCCTCAGGGAGCTGAGGAGAGTAAGGTGGCGCCCCCTGCCCACCTCGCCTACCTCTCCATGGGCCCTTTTTCTCTGGCCGCTCCGGGAGCCCTGCGGGCTTGGGTTCAAGCCCCCACACACCGCACAGGCCAAGGGCGCATGCGCGACCGCCGGGGCCTAGGGCTGGCCTCGGGGGGCGGGGGGGGGGTCCTCAGTGAAGGCCCCGCCCTCCCTCCAGGCTCTGACCCAGCTGCAGCTCTTCCATCGCCGCCCTTCTGGACTCGGCTTCAGCTGTCTCCCTCCCCTCCCCCACTCCCACTCAGCTTGCAGGCCGCTTCCCTGCCTTGAAAGCATTGCTCTGGCCCTGAGGGCCACAGACCTACTGGGCTTCAAGCTCAAGGCTCTGCCTGGGCCTGCTGCTTCGGCCAGGGGCTCATTTTTTCCTGGAAAGACAAAGCCATGGCCTCACCCCACGCCTGCACTTTGCCACGGCAGGCAGCCCAGATGTAGGAAAGGCTCTGAGGAGTCAGAAGTGCCGAGACAGGCAGATGGCACCAGAGGGTTTGGGGGCCAGGGCGCAACTGGGCTAGCCCCTCCTCCCGGGAGTCGGGGAGGCCCGGCCTTCCTAGTGCCCAGGCCACGGCTCCGGGGAGAAACCCGCCATGGAGGGCACGCGGGAGGCCCTCTGCCTGAGGTGGCAGGTGTCACGCCAGGGCCACTGCAAGCCTGGCTCGGCTTGCCTGCTTTCTCCAAAGGAGGCTGGCCGACCAGCCGAACCTGGCACCTGGGCCAGGCCCCTTCCAAGGGGACGAGTTCCAGAGGATAGAGCCCTGGGGGCGGCTGCCAAGTCTCCTGGGGCGTGTGCTGGGCCCCCGTCAGAGGAGGAAGCAGCCTGGTAAACGGTGTGCCAGGCCTGAGATCTGGAGGCCTCCCACACCCGGGTCCCTGTCCTGCCCAGGCCCCCCGAGGGAGGACGATGGTCGGGCAGTGGCGAGCGGGGTGGGGCTGGCGCCGAGCCTGCCCTTGGATGCCCCGGGGAAGGGCGCCGGGGGATGGGCTGCCCCTGGCCAGGTCTGAGGGACCGACCCAGCTCGGGGCTGTCGGGGGCAGAGAGAGAACCCCCCTCCGCCCTTTCCCTTCAGCTTCTTAGGGCTGGCCAAATCCTTCCCAAGACAGCTTGTCTGGAGAAAATCAGACCCAGCTGAAGAACATGTGTCCATGGGGGAAACCCGGGAAACTGAGTCTCCCCACACAATAGCAGAGATTCTCATCTTGCATCCTCTCCTGAGCTAATGACAAAGGTGGATGTCCCGGGTGGGTGGGCCTGTGGAATGGGAGAGGGGAGGAAGTCTATTGTCATGCAGAGGGACATGGAAAGACTTGTCTGAAGCTTATCCCCTGCACTGGGGTCAGGTCGGGAAGGGACGGCACAGAGGTGAGCAGGAACCAACCGGCCTCTCTGTGGTGGGGCTGGCCCCGGGGCAGGCGTGGGGGTGATGGCTGGAAGTGGGATGGCGCGTGAGTTGGCACCAGCCAGCGGTGGAGGCAGAGACTCAGAGGTCAGGGATCTCTCTCTCTGTCTCTGTCTCTCTCTCTCTCCCTCAGGGAGCTGAGGAGAGTAAGGTGGCGCCCCCTGCCCACCTCGCCTACCTCTCCATGGGCCCTTCTTTCTCTGGCCGCTCCGGGAGCCCTGCGGGCTTGGGTTCAAGCCCCCACACACCGCACAGGCCAAGGGCGCATGCGCGACCGCCGGGGCCTAGGGCTGGCCTCGGGGGGCGGGGGGGGTCCTCAGTGAAGGCCCCGCCCTCCCTCCAGGCTCTGACCCAGCTGCTGCTCTTCCATCGCCGCCCTTCTGGACTCGGCTTCAGCTGTCTCCCTCCCCTCCCCCACTCCCACTCAGCTTGCAGGCCGCTTCCCTGCCTTGAAAGCATTGCTCTGGCCCTGAGGGCCACAGACCTACTGGGCTTCAAGCTCAAGGCTCTGCCTGGGCCTGCTGCTTCGGCCAGGGGCTCATTTTTTCCTGGAAAGACAAAGCCATGGCCTCACCCCACGCCTGCACTTTGCCACGGCAGGCAGCCCAGATGTAGGAAAGGCTCTGTGGAGTCAGAAGTGCCGAGACAGGCAGATGGCACCAGAGGGTTTGGGGGCCAGGGCGCAAGTGGGCTAGCCCCTCCTCCCGGGAGTCGGGGAGGCCCGGCCTTCCTAGTGCCCAGGCCACGGCTCCGGGGAGAAACCCGCCATGGAGGGCACGCGGGAGGCCCTCTGCCTGAGGTGGCAGGTGTCACGCCAGGGCCACTGCAAGCCTGGCTCGGCTTGCCTGCTTTCTCCAAAGGAGGCTGGCCGACCAGCCGAACCTGGCACCTGGGCCAGCCCCCTTCCAAGGGGACGAGTTCCAGAGGATAGAGCCCTGGGGGCGGCTGCCAAGTCTCCTGGGGCGTGTGCTGGGCCCCCGTCAGAGGAGGAAGCAGCCTGGTAAACGGTGTGCCAGGCCTGAGATCTGGAGGCCTCCCACACCCGGGTCCCTGTCCTGCCCAGGCCCCCCGAGGGAGGACGATGGTCGGGCAGTGGCGAGCGGGGTGGGGCTGGCGCCGAGCCTGCCCTTGGATGCCCCGGGGAAGGGCGCCGGGGGATGGGCTGCCCCTGGCCAGGTCTGAGGGACCGACCCAGCTCGGGGCTGTCGGGGGCAGAGAGAGAACCCCCCTCCGCCCTTTCCCTTCAGCTTCTTAGGGCTGGCCAAATCCTTCCCAAGACAGCTTGTCTGGAGAAAATCAGACCCAGCTGAAGAACATGTGTCCATGGGGGAAACCCGGGAAACTGAGTCTCCCCACACAATAGCAGAGATTCTCATCTTGCATCCTCTCCTGAGCTAATGACAAAGGTGGATGTCCCGGGTGGGTGGGCCTGTGGAATGGGAGAGGGGAGGAAGTCTATTGTCATGCAGAGGGACATGGAAAGACTTGTCTGAAGCTTATCCCCTGCACTGGGGTCAGATCGGGAAGGGACGGATGGCACAGAGGTGAGCAGGAACCAACCGGCCTCTCTGTGGTGGGGCTGGCCCCGGGGCAGGCGTGGGGGTGATGGCTGGAAGTGGGATGGCGCGTGAGTTGGCACCAGCCAGCGGTGGAGGCAGAGACTCAGAGGTCAGGGATCTCTCTCTCTGTCTCTGTCTCTCTCTCTCTCCCTCAGGGAGCTGAGGAGAGTAAGGTGGCGCCCCCTGCCCACCTCGCCTACCTCTCCATGGGCCCTTCTTTCTCTGGCCGCTCCGGGAGCCCTGCGGGCTTGGGTTCAAGCCCCCACACACCGCACAGGCCAAGGGCGCATTCGCGACCGCCGGGGCCTAGGGCTGGCCTCGGGGGGCGGGGGGGGGGTCCTCAGTGAAGGCCCCGCCCTCCCTCCAGGCTCTGACCCAGCTGCAGCTCTTCCATCGCCGCCCTTCTGGACTCGGCTTCAGCTGTCTCCCTCCCCTCCCCCACTCCCACTCAGCTTGCAGGCCGCTTCCCTGCCTTGAAAGCATTGCTCTGGCCCTGAGGGCCACAGACCTACTGGGCTTCAAGCTCAAGGCTCTGCCTGGGCCTGCTGCTTCGGCCAGGGGCTCATTTTTTCCTGGAAAGACAAAGCCATGGCCTCACCCCACGCCTGCACTTTGCCACGGCAGGCAGCCCAGATGTAGGAAAGGCTCTGTGGAGTCAGAAGTGCCGAGAAAGGCAGATGGCACCAGAGGGTTTGGGGGCCAGGGCGCAACTGGGCTAGCCCCTCCTCCCGGGAGTCGGGGAGGCCCGGCCTTCCTAGTGCCCAGGCCACGGCTCCGGGGAGAAACCCGCCATGGAGGGCACGCGGGAGGCCCTCTGCCTGAGGTGGCAGGTGTCACGCCAGGGCCACTGCAAGCCTGGCTCGGCTTGCCTGCTTTCTCCAAAGGAGGCTGGCCGACCAGCCGAACCTGGCACCTGGGCCAGGCCCCTTCCAAGGGGACGAGTTCCAGAGGATAGAGCCCTGGGGGCGGCTGCCAAGTCTCCTGGGGCGTGTGCTGGGCCCCCGTCAGAGGAGGAAGCAGCCTGGTAAACGGTGTGCCAGGCCTGAGATCTGGAGGCCTCCCACACCCGGGTCCCTGTCCTGCCCAGGCCCCCCGAGGGAGGACGATGGTCGGGCAGTGGCGAGCGGGGTGGGGCTGGCGCCGAGCCTGCCCTTGGATGCCCCGGGGAAGGGCGCCGGGGGATGGGCTGCCCCTGGCCAGGTCTGAGGGACCGACCCAGCTCGGGGCTGTCGGGGGCAGAGAGAGAACCCCCCTCCGCCCTTTCCCTTCAGCTTCTTAGGGCTGGCCAAATCCTTCCCAAGACAGCTTGTCTGGAGAAAATCAGACCCAGCTGAAGAACATGTGTCCATGGGGGAAACCCGGGAAACTGAGTCTCCCCACACAATAGCAGAGATTCTCATCTTGCATCCTCTCCTGAGCTAATGACAAAGGTGGATGTCCCGGGTGGGTGGGCCTGTGGAATGGGAGAGGGGAGGAAGTCTATTGTCATGCAGAGGGACATGGAAAGACTTGTCTGAAGCTTATCCCCTGCACTGGGGTCAGGTCGGGAAGGGACGGACGGCACAGAGGTGAGCAGGAACCAACCGGCCTCTCTGTGGTGGGGCTGGCCCCGGGGCAGGCGTGGGGGTGATGGCTGGAAGTGGGATGGCGCGTGAGTTGGCACCAGCCAGCGGTGGAGGCAGAGACTCAGAGGTCAGGGATCTCTCTCTCTCTGTCTCTGTCTCTCTCTCTCTCCCTCAGGGAGCTGAGGAGAGTAAGGTGGCGCCCCCTGCCCACCTCGCCTACCTCTCCATGGGCCCTTCTTTCTCTGGCCGCTCCGGGAGCCCTGCGGGCTTGGGTTCAAGCCCCCACACACCGCACAGGCCAAGGGCGCATGCGCGACCGCCGGGGCCTAGGGCTGGCCTCGGGGGGCGGGGGGGGGTCCTCAGTGAAGGCCCCGCCCTCCCTCCAGGCTCTGACCCAGCTGCAGCTCTTCCATCGCCGCCCTTCTGGACTCGGCTTCAGCTGTCTCCCTCCCCTCCCCCACTCCCACTCAGCTTGCAGGCCGCTTCCCTGCCTTGAAAGCATTGCTCTGGCCCTGAGGGCCACAGACCTACTGGGCTTCAAGCTCAAGGCTCTGCCTGGGCCTGCTGCTTCGGCCAGGGGCTCATTTTTTCCTGGAAAGACAAAGCCATGGCCTCACCCCACGCCTGCACTTTGCCACGGCAGGCAGCCCAGATGTAGGAAAGGCTCTGAGGAGTCAGAAGTGCCGAGACAGGCAGATGGCACCAGAGGGTTTGGGGGCCAGGGCGCAACTGGGCTAGCCCCTCCTCCCGGGAGTCGGGGAGGCCCGGCCTTCCTAGTGCCCAGGCCACGGCTCCGGGGAGAAACCCGCCATGGAGGGCACGCGGGAGGCCCTCTGCCTGAGGTGGCAGGTGTCACGCCAGGGCCACTGCAAGCCTGGCTCGGCTTGCCTGCTTTCTCCAAAGGAGGCTGGCCGACCAGCCGAACCTGGCACCTGGGCCAGGCCCCTTCCAAGGGGACGAGTTCCAGAGGATAGAGCCCTGGGGGCGGCTGCCAAGTCTCCTGGGGCGTGTGCTGGGCCCCCGTCAGAGGAGGAAGCAGCCTGGTAAACGGTGTGCCAGGCCTGAGATCTGGAGGCCTCCCACACCCGGGTCCCTGTCCTGCCCAGGCCCCCCGAGGGAGGACGATGGTCGGGCAGTGGCGAGCGGGGTGGGGCTGGCGCCGAGCCTGCCCTTGGATGCCCCGGGGAAGGGCGCCGGGGGATGGGCTGCCCCTGGCCAGGTCTGAGGGACCGACCCAGCTCGGGGCTGTCGGGGGCAGAGAGAGAACCCCCCTCCGCCCTTTCCCTTCAGCTTCTTAGGGCTGGCCAAATCCTTCCCAAGACAGCTTGTCTGGAGAAAATCAGACCCAGCTGAAGAACATGTGTCCATGGGGGAAACCCGGGAAACTGAGTCTCCCCACACAATAGCAGAGATTCTCATCTTGCATCCTCTCCTGAGCTAATGACAAAGGTGGATGTCCCGGGTGGGTGGGCCTGTGGAATGGGAGAGGGGAGGAAGTCTATTGTCATGCAGAGGGACATGGAAAGACTTGTCTGAAGCTTATCCCCTGCACTGGGGTCAGGTCGGGAAGGGACGGCACAGAGGTGAGCAGGAACCAAGCGGCCTCTCTGTGGTGGGGCTGGCCCCGGGGCAGGCGTGGGGGTGATGGCTGGAAGTGGGATGGCGCGTGAGTTGGCACCAGCCAGCGGTGGAGGCAGAGACTCAGAGGTCAGGGATCTCTCTCTCTGTCTCTGTCTCTGTCTCTCTCCCTCAGGGAGCTGAGGAGAGTAAGGTGGCGCCCCCTGCCCACCTCGCCTACCTCTCCATGGGCCCTTCTTTCTCTGGCCGCTCCGGGAGCCCTGCGGGCTTGGGTTCAAGCCCCCACACACCGCACAGGCCAAGGGCGCATGCGCGACCGCCGGGGCCTAGGGCTGGCCTCGGGGGGCGGGGGGGGGGTCCTCAGTGAAGGCCCCGCCCTCCCTCCAGGCTCTGACCCAGCTGCAGCTCTTCCATCGCCGCCCTTCTGGACTCGGCTTCAGCTGTCTCCCTCCCCTCCCCCACTCCCACTCAGCTTGCAGGCCGCTTCCCTGCCTTGAAAGCATTGCTCTGGCCCTGAGGGCCACAGACCTACTGGGCTTCAAGCTCAAGGCTCTGCCTGGGCCTGCTGCTTCGGCCAGGGGCTCATTTTTTCCTGGAAAGACAAAGCCATGGCCTCACCCCACGCCTGCACTTTGCCACGGCAGGCAGCCCAGATGTAGGAAAGGCTCTGTGGAGTCAGAAGTGCCTAGACAGGCAGATGGCACCAGAGGGTTTGGGGGCCAGGGCGCAACTGGGCTAGCCCCTCCTCCCGGGAGTCGGGGAGGCCCGGCCTTCCTAGTGCCCAGGCCACGGCTCCGGGGAGAAACCCGCCATGGAGGGCACGCGGGAGGCCCTCTGCCTGAGGTGGCAGGTGTCACGCCAGGGCCACTGCAAGCCTGGCTCGGCTTGCCTGCTTTCTCCAAAGGAGGCTGGCCGACCAGCCGAACCTGGCACCTGGGCCAGGCCCCTTCCAAGGGGACGAGTTCCAGAGGATAGAGCCCTGGGGGCGGCTGCCAAGTCTCCTGGGGCGTGTGCTGGGCCCCCGTCAGAGGAGGAAGCAGCCTGGTAAACGGTGTGCCAGGCCTGAGATCTGGAGGCCTCCCACACCCGGGTCCCTGTCCTGCCCAGGCCCCCCGAGGGAGGACGATGGTCGGGCAGTGGCGAGCGGGGTGGGGCTGGCGCCGAGCCTGCCCTTGGATGCCCCGGGGAAGGGCGCCGGGGGATGGGCTGCCCCTGGCCAGGTCTGAGGGACCGACCCAGCTCGGGGCTGTCGGGGGCAGAGAGAGAACCCCCCTCCGCCCTTTCCCTTCAGCTTCTTAGGGCTGGCCAAATCCTTCCCAAGACAGCTTGTCTGGAGAAAATCAGACCCAGCTGAAGAACATGTGTCCATGGGGGAAACCCGGGAAACTGAGTCTCCCCACACAATAGCAGAGATTCTCATCTTGCATCCTCTCCTGAGCTAATGACAAAGGTGGATGTCCCGGGTGGGTGGGCCTGTGGAATGGGAGAGGGGAGGAAGTCTATTGTTATGCAGAGGGACATGGAAAGACTTGTCTGAAGCTTATCCCCTGCACTGGGGTCAGGTCGGGAAGGGACGGCACAGAGGTGAGCAGGAAGCAACCGGCCTCTCTTTGGTGGGGCTGGCCCCGGGGCAGGCGTGGGGGTGATGGCTGGAAGTGGGATGGCGCGTGAGTTGGCACCAGCCAGCGGTGGAGGCAGAGACTCAGAGGTCAGGGATCTCTCTCTCTGTCTCTGTCTCTCTCTCTCTCCCTCAGGGAGCTGAGGAGAGTAAGGTGGCGCCCCCTGCCCACCTCGCCTACCTCTCCATGGGCCCTTCTTTCTCTGGCCGCTCCGGGAGCCCTGCGGGCTTGGGTTCAAGCCCCCACACACCGCACAGGCCAAGGGCGCATGCGCGACCGCCGGGGCCTAGGGCTGGCCTCGGGGGGCGGGGGGGGGGTCCTCAGTGAAGGCCCCGCCCTCCCTCCAGGCTCTGACCCAGCTGCAGCTCTTCCATCGCCGCCCTTCTGGACTCGGCTTCAGCTGTCTCCCTCCCCTCCCCCACTCCCACTCAGCTTGCAGGCCGCTTCCCTGCCTTGAAAGCATTGCTCTGGCCCTGAGGGCCACAGACCTACTGGGCTTCAAGCTCAAGGCTCTGCCTGGGCCTGCTGCTTCGGCCAGGGGCTCATTTTTTCCTGGAAAGACAAAGCCATGGCCTCACCCCACGCCTGCACTTTGCCACGGCAGGCAGCCCAGATGTAGGAAAGGCTCTGTGGAGTCAGAAGTGCCGAGACAGGCAGATGGCACCAGAGGGTTTGGGGGCCAGGGCGCAAGTGGGCTAGCCCCTCCTCCCGGGAGTCGGGGAGGCCCGGCCTTCCTAGTGCCCAGGCCACGGCTCCGGGGAGAAACCCGCCATGGAGGGCACGCGGGAGGCCCTCTGCCTGAGGTGGCAGGTGTCACGCCAGGGCCACTGCAAGCCTGGCTCGGCTTGCCTGCTTTCTCCAAAGGAGGCTGGCCGACCAGCCGAACCTGGCACCTGGGCCAGGCCCCTTCCAAGGGGACGAGTTCCAGAGGATAGAGCCCTGGGGGCGGCTGCCAAGTCTCCTGGGGCGTGTGCTGGGCCCCCGTCAGAGGAGGAAGCAGCCTGGTAAACGGTGTGCCAGGCCTGAGATCTGGAGGCCTCCCACAGCCGGGTCCCTGTCCTGCCCAGGCCCCTCGAGGGAGGACGATGGTCGGGCAGTGGCGAGCGGGGTGGGGCTGGCGCCGAGCCTGCCCTTGGATGCCCCGGGGAAGGGCGCCGGGGGATGGGCTGCCCCTGGCCAGGTCTGAGGGACCGACCCAGCTCGGGGCTGTCGGGGGCAGAGAGAGAACCCCCCTCCGCCCTTTCCCTTCAGCTTCTTAGGGCTGGCCAAATCCTTCCCAAGACAGCTTGTCTGGAGAAAATCAGACCCAGCTGAAGAACATGTGTCCATGGGGGAAACCCGGGAAACTGAGTCTCCCCACACAATAGCAGAGATTCTCATCTTGCATCCTCTCCTGAGCTAATGACAAAGGTGGATGTCCCGGGTGGGTGGGCCTGTGGAATGGGAGAGGGGAGGAAGTCTATTGTCATGCAGAGGGACATGGAAAGACTTGTCTGAAGCTTATCCCCTGCACTGGGGTCAGGTCGGGAAGGGACGGACGGCACAGAGGTGAGCAGGAACCAACCGGCCTCTCTGTGGTGGGGCTGGCCCCGGGGCAGGCGTGGGGGTGATGGCTGGAAGTGGGATGGCGCGTGAGTTGGCACCAGCCAGCGGTGGAGGCAGAGACTCAGAGGTCAGGGATCTCTCTCTCTGTCTCTGTCTCTCTCTCTCTCCCTCAGGGAGCTGAGGAGAGTAAGGTGGCGCCCCCTGCCCACCTCGCCTACCTCTCCATGGGCCCTTCTTTCTCTGGCCGCTCCGGGAGCCCTGCGGGCTTGGGTTCAAGCCCCCACACACCGCACAGGCCAAGGGCGCATGCGCGACCGCCGGGGCCTAGGGCTGGCCTCGGGGGGCGGGGGGGGGTCCTCAGTGAAGGCCCCGCCCTCCCTCCAGGCTCTGACCCAGCTGCAGCTCTTCCATCGCCGCCCTTCTGGACTCGGCTTCAGCTGTCTCCCTCCCCTCCCCCACTCCCACTCAGCTTGCAGGCCGCTTCCCTGCCTTGAAAGCATTGCTCTGGCCCTGAGGGCCACAGACCTACTGGGCTTCAAGCTCAAGGCTCTGCCTGGGCCTGCTGCTTCGGCCAGGGGCTCATTTTTTCCTGGAAAGACAAAGCCATGGCCTCACCCCACGCCTGCACTTTGCCACGGCAGGCAGCCCAGATGTAGGAAAGGCTCTGTGGAGTCAGAAGTGCCGAGACAGGCAGATGGCACCAGAGGGTTTGGGGGCCAGGGCGCAACTGGGCTAGCCCCTCCTCCCGGGAGTCGGGGAGGCCCGGCCTTCCTAGTGCCCAGGCCACGGCTCCGGGGAGAAACCCGCCATGGAGGGCACGCGGGAGGCCCTCTGCCTGAGGTGGCAGGTGTCACGCCAGGGCCACTGCAAGCCTGGCTCGGCTTGCCTGCTTTCTCCAAAGGAGGCTGGCCGACCAGCCGAACCTGGCACCTGGGCCAGGCCCCTTCCAAGGGGACGAGTTCCAGAGGATAGAGCCCTGGGGGCGGCTGCCAAGTCTCCTGGGGCGTGTGCTGGGCCCCCGTCAGAGGAGGAAGCAGCCTGGTAAACGGTGTGCCAGGCCTGAGATCTGGAGGCCTCCCACACCCGGGTCCCTGTCCTGCCCAGGCCCCCCGAGGGAGGACGATGGTCGGGCAGTGGCGAGCGGGGTGGGGCTGGCGCCGAGCCTGCCCTTGGATGCCCCGGGGAAGGGCGCCGGGGGATGGGCTGCCCCTGGCCAGGTCTGAGGGACCGACCCAGCTCGGGGCTGTCGGGGGCAGAGAGAGAACCCCCCTCCGCCCTTTCCCTTCAGCTTCTTAGGGCTGGCCAAATCCTTCCCAAGACAGCTTGTCTGGAGAAAATCAGACCCAGCTGAAGAACATGTGTCCATGGGGGAAACCCGGGAAACTGAGTCTCCCCACACAATAGCAGAGATTCTCATCTTGCATCCTCTCCTGAGCTAATGACAAAGGTGGATGTCCCGGGTGGGTGGGCCTGTGGAATGGGAGAGGGGAGGAAGTCTATTGTCATGCAGAGGGACATGGAAAGACTTGTCTGAAGCTTATCCCCTGCACTGGGGTCAGGTCGGGAAGGGACGGCACAGAGGTGAGCAGGAACCAAGCGGCCTCTCTGTGGTGGGGCTGGCCCCGGGGCAGGCGTGGGGGTGATGGCTGGAAGTGGGATGGCGCGTGAGTTGGCACCAGCCAGCGGTGGAGGCAGAGACTCAGAGGTCAGGGATCTCTCTCTCTGTCTCTGTCTCTCTCTCTCTCCCTCAGGGAGCTGAGGAGAGTAAGGTGGCGCCCCCTGCCCACCTCGCCTACCTCTCCATGGGCCCTTCTTTCTCTGGCCGCTCCGGGAGCCCTGCGGGCTTGGGTTCAAGCCCCCACACACCGCACAGGCCAAGGGCGCATGCGCGACCGCCGGGGCCTAGGGCTGGCCTCGGGGGGCGGGGTGGTGTCCTCAGTGAAGGCCCCGCCCTCCCTCCAGGCTCTGACCCAGCTGCAGCTCTTCCATCGCCGCCCTTCTGGACTCGGCTTCAGCTGTCTCCCTCCCCTCCCCCACTCCCACTCAGCTTGCAGGCCGCTTCCCTGCCTTGAAAGCATTGCTCTGGCCCTGAGGGCCACAGACCTACTGGGCTTCAAGCTCAAGGCTCTGCCTGGGCCTGCTGCTTCGGCCAGGGGCTCATTTTTTCCTGGAAAGACAAAGCCATGGCCTCACCCCACGCCTGCACTTTGCCACGGCAGGCAGCCCAGATGTAGGAAAGGCTCTGTGGAGTCAGAAGTGCCTAGACAGGCAGATGGCACCAGAGGGTTTGGGGGCCAGGGCGCAACTGGGCTAGCCCCTCCTCCCGGGAGTCGGGGAGGCCCGGCCTTCCTAGTGCCCAGGCCACGGCTCCGGGGAGAAACCCGCCATGGAGGGCACGCGGGAGGCCCTCTGCCTGAGGTGGCAGGTGTCACGCCAGGGCCACTGCAAGCCTGGCTCGGCTTGCCTGCTTTCTCCAAAGGAGGCTGGCCGACCAGCCGAACCTGGCACCTGGGCCAGGCCCCTTCCAAGGGGACGAGTTCCAGAGGATAGAGCCCTGGGGGCGGCTGCCAAGTCTCCTGGGGCGTGTGCTGGGCCCCCGTCAGAGGAGGAAGCAGCCTGGTAAACGGTGTGCCAGGCCTGAGATCTGGAGGCCTCCCACAGCCGGGTCCCTGTCCTGCCCAGGCCCCCCGAGGGAGGACGATGGTCGGGCAGTGGCGAGCGGGGTGGGGCTGGCGCCGAGCCTGCCCTTGGATGCCCCGGGGAAGGGCGCCGGGGGATGGGCTGCCCCTGGCCAGGTCTGAGGGACCGACCCAGCTCGGGGCTGTCGGGGGCAGAGAGAGAACCCCCCTCCGCCCTTTCCCTTCAGCTTCTTAGGGCTGGCCAAATCCTTCCCAAGACAGCTTGTCTGGAGAAAATCAGACCCAGCTGAAGAACATGTGTCCATGGGGGAAACCCGGGAAACTGAGTCTCCCCACACAATAGCAGAGATTCTCATCTTGCATCCTCTCCTGAGCTAATGACAAAGGTGGATGTCCCGGGTGGGTGGGCCTGTGGAATGGGAGAGGGGAGGAAGTCTATTGTTATGCAGAGGGACATGGAAAGACTTGTCTGAAGCTTATCCCCTGCACTGGGGTCAGGTCGGGAAGGGACGGCACAGAGGTGAGCAGGAAGCAACCGGCCTCTCTTTGGTGGGGCTGGCCCCGGGGCAGGCGTGGGGGTGATGGCTGGAAGTGGGATGGCGCGTGAGTTGGCACCAGCCAGCGGTGGAGGCAGAGACTCAGAGGTCAGGGATCTCTCTCTCTGTCTCTGTCTCTCTCTCTCTCCCTCAGGGAGCTGAGGAGAGTAAGGTGGCGCCCCCTGCCCACCTCGCCTACCTCTCCATGGGCCCTTCTTTCTCTGGCCGCTCCGGGAGCCCTGCGGGCTTGGGTTCAAGCCCCCACACACCGCACAGGCCAAGGGCGCATGCGCGACCGCCGGGGCCTAGGGCTGGCCTCGGGGGGCGGGGGGGGGGGTCCTCAGTGAAGGCCCCGCCCTCCCTCCAGGCTCTGACCCAGCTGCAGCTCTTCCATCGCCGCCCTTCTGGACTCGGCTTCAGCTGTCTCCCTCCCCTCCCCCACTCCCACTCAGCTTGCAGGCCGCTTCCCTGCCTTGAAAGCATTGCTCTGGCCCTGAGGGCCACAGACCTACTGGGCTTCAAGCTCAAGGCTCTGCCTGGGCCTGCTTCTTCGCCCAGGGGCTCATTTTTTCCTGGAAAGACAAAGCCATGGCCTCACCCCACGCCTGCACTTTGCCACGGCAGGCAGCCCAGATGTAGGAAAGGCTCTGTGGAGTCAGAAGTGCCGAGACAGGCAGATGGCACCAGAGGGTTTGGGGGCCAGGGCGCAAGTGGGCTAGCCCCTCCTCCCGGGAGTCGGGGAGGCCCGGCCTTCCTAGTGCCCAGGCCACGGCTCCGGGGAGAAACCCGCCATGGAGGGCACGCGGGAGGCCCTCTGCCTGAGGTGGCAGGTGTCACGCCAGGGCCACTGCAAGCCTGGCTCGGCTTGCCTGCTTTCTCCAAAGGAGGCTGGCCGACCAGCCGAACCTGGCACCTGGGCCAGGCCCCTTCCAAGGGGACGAGTTCCAGAGGATAGAGCCCTGGGGGCGGCTGCCAAGTCTCCTGGGGCGTGTGCTGGGCCCCCGTCAGAGGAGGAAGCAGCCTGGTAAACGGTGTGCCAGGCCTGAGATCTGGAGGCCTCCCACAGCCGGGTCCCTGTCCTGCCCAGGCCCCTCGAGGGAGGACGATGGTCGGGCAGTGGCGAGCGGGGTGGGGCTGGCGCCGAGCCTGCCCTTGGATGCCCCGGGGAAGGGCGCCGGGGGATGGGCTGCCCCTGGCCAGGTCTGAGGGACCGACCCAGCTCGGGGCTGTCGGGGGCAGAGAGAGAACCCCCCTCCGCCCTTTCCCTTCAGCTTCTTAGGGCTGGCCAAATCCTTCCCAAGACAGCTTGTCTGGAGAAAATCAGACCCAGCTGAAGAACATGTGTCCATGGGGGAAACCCGGGAAACTGAGTCTCCCCACACAATAGCAGAGATTCTCATCTTGCATCCTCTCCTGAGCTAATGACAAAGGTGGATGTCCCGGGTGGGTGGGCCTGTGGAATGGGAGAGGGGAGGAAGTCTATTGTCATGCAGAGGGACATGGAAAGACTTGTCTGAAGCTTATCCCCTGCACTGGGGTCAGGTCGGGAAGGGACGGACGGCACAGAGGTGAGCAGGAACCAACCGGCCTCTCTGTGGTGGGGCTGGCCCCGGGGCAGGCGTGGGGGTGATGGCTGGAAGTGGGATGGCGCGTGAGTTGGCACCAGCCAGCGGTGGAGGCAGAGACTCAGAGGTCAGGGATCTCTCTCTCTGTCTCTGTCTCTGTCTCTCTCCCTCAGGGAGCTGAGGAGAGTAAGGTGGCGCCCCCTGCCCACCTCGCCTACCTCTCCATGGGCCCTTCTTTCTCTGGCCGCTCCGGGAGCCCTGCGGGCTTGGGTTCAAGCCCCCACACACCGCACAGGCCAAGGGCGCATGCGCGACCGCCGGGGCCTAGGGCTGGCCTCGGGGGGCGGGGGGGGGTCCTCAGTGAAGGCCCCGCCCTCCCTCCAGGCTCTGACCCAGCTGCAGCTCTTCCATCGCCGCCCTTCTGGACTCGGCTTCAGCTGTCTCCCTCCCCTCCCGCACTCCCACTCAGCTTGCAGGCCGCTTCCCTGCCTTGAAAGCATGGCTCTGGCCCTGAGGGCCACAGACCTACTGGGCTTCAAGCTCAAGGCTCTGCCTGGGCCTGCTGCTTCGGCCAGGGGCTCATTTTTTCCTGGAAAGACAAAGCCATGGCCTCACCCCACGCCTGCACTTTGCCACGGCAGGCAGCCCAGATGTAGGAAAGGCTCTGTGGAGTCAGAAGTGCCGAGAAAGGCAGATGGCACCAGAGGGTTTGGGGGCCAGGGCGCAACTGGGCTAGCCCCTCCTCCCGGGAGTCGGGGAGGCCCGGCCTTCCTAGTGCCCAGGCCACGGCTCCGGGGAGAAACCCGCCATGGAGGGCACGCGGGAGGCCCTCTGCCTGAGGTGGCAGGTGTCACGCCAGGGCCACTGCAAGCCTGGCTCGGCTTGCCTGCTTTCTCCAAAGGAGGCTGGCCGACCAGCCGAACCTGGCACCTGGGCCAGGCCCCTTCCAAGGGGACGAGTTCCAGAGGATAGAGCCCTGGGGGCGGCTGCCAAGTCTCCTGGGGCGTGTGCTGGGCCCCCGTCAGAGGAGGAAGCAGCCTGGTAAACGGTGTGCCAGGCCTGAGATCTGGAGGCCTCCCACACCCGGGTCCCTGTCCTGCCCAGGCCCCCCGAGGGAGGACGATGGTCGGGCAGTGGCGAGCGGGGTGGGGCTGGCGCCGAGCCTGCCCTTGGATGCCCCGGGGAAGGGCGCCGGGGGATGGGCTGCCCCTGGCCAGGTCTGAGGGACCGACCCAGCTCGGGGCTGTCGGGGGCAGAGAGAGAACCCCCCTCCGCCCTTTCCCTTCAGCTTCTTAGGGCTGGCCAAATCCTTCCCAAGACAGCTTGTCTGGAGAAAATCAGACCCAGCTGAAGAACATGTGTCCATGGGGGAAACCCGGGAAACTGAGTCTCCCCACACAATAGCAGAGATTCTCATCTTGCATCCTCTCCTGAGCTAATGACAAAGGTGGATGTCCCGGGTGGGTGGGCCTGTGGAATGGGAGAGGGGAGGAAGTCTATTGTCATGCAGAGGGACATGGAAAGACTTGTCTGAAGCTTATTCCCTGCACTGGGGTCAGGTCGGGAAGGGACGGCACAGAGGTGAGCAGGAACCAACCGGCCTCTCTGTGGTGGGGCTGGCCCCGGGGCAGGCGTGGGGGTGATGGCTGGAAGTGGGATGGCGCATGAGTTGGCACCAGCCAGCGGTGGAGGCAGAGACTCAGAGGTCAGGGATCTCTCTCTCTGTCTCTGTCTCTCTCTCTCTCCCTCAGGGAGCTGAGGAGAGTAAGGTGGCGCCCCCTGCCCACCTCGCCTACCTCTCCATGGGCCCTTCTTTCTCTGGCCGCTCCGGGAGCCCTGCGGGCTTGGGTTCAAGCCCCCACACACCGCACAGGCCAAGGGCGCATGCGCGACCGCCGGGGCCTAGGGCTGGCCTCGGGGGGCGGGGGGGTGTCCTCAGTGAAGGCCGCGCCCTCCCTCCAGGCTCTGACCCAGCTGCAGCTCTTCCATCGCCGCCCTTCTGGACTCGGCTTCAGCTGTCTCCCTTCCCTCCCCCACTCCCACTCAGCTTGCAGGCTGCTTCCCTGCCTTGAAAGCATTGCTCTGGCCCTGAGGGCCACAGACCTACTGGGCTTCAAGCTCAAGGCTCTGCCTGGGCCTGCTGCTTCGGCCAGGGGCTCATTTTTTCCTGGAAAGACAAAGCCATGGCCTCACCCCACGCCTGCACTTTGCCACGGCAGGCAGCCCAGATGTAGGAAAGGCTCTGTGGAGTCAGAAGTGCCGAGACAGGCAGATGGCACCAGAGGGTTTGGGGGCCAGGGCGCAACTGGGCTAGCCCCTCCTCCCGGGAGTCGGGGAGGCCCGGCCTTCCTAGTGCCCAGGCCACGGCTCCGGGGAGAAACCCGCCATGGAGGGCACGCGGGAGGCCCTCTGCCTGAGGTGGCAGGTGTCACGCCAGGGCCACTGCAAGCCTGGCTCGGCTTGCCTGCTTTCTCCAAAGGAGGCTGGCCGACCAGCCGAACCTGGCACCTGGGCCAGGCCCCTTCCAAGGGGACGAGTTCCAGAGGATAGAGCCCTGGGGGCGGCTGCCAAGTCTCCTGGGGCGTGTGCTGGGCCCCCGTCAGAGGAGGAAGCAGCCTGGTAAACGGTGTGCCAGGCCTGAGATCTGGAGGCCTCCCACAGCCGGGTCCCTGTGCTGCCCAGGCCCCCCGAGGGAGGACGATGGTCGGGCAGTGGCGAGCGGGGTGGGGCTGGCGCCGAGCCTGCCCTTGGATGCCCCGGGGAAGGGCGCCGGGGGATGGGCTGCCCCTGGCCAGGTCTGAGGGACCGACCCAGCTCGGGGCTGTCGGGGGCAGAGAGAGAACCCCCCTCCGCCCTTTCCCTTCAGCTTCTTAGGGCTGGCCAAATCCTTCCCAAGACAGCTTGTCTGGAGAAAATCAGACCCAGCTGAAGAACATGTGTCCATGGGGGAAACCCGGGAAACTGAGTCTCCCCACACAATAGCAGAGATTCTCATCTTGCATCCTCTCCTGAGCTAATGACAAAGGTGGATGTCCCGGGTGGGTGGGCCTGTGGAATGGGAGAGGGGAGGAAGTCTATTGTCATGCAGAGGGACATGGAAAGACTTGTCTGAAGCTTATCCCCTGCACTGGGGTCAGGTCGGGAAGGGAAGGCACAGAGGTGAGCAGGAACCAACCGGCCTCTCTGTGGTGGGGCTGGCCCCGGGGCAGGCGTGGGGGTGATGGCTGGAAGTGGGATGGCGCGTGAGTTGGCACCAGCCAGCGGTGGAGGCAGAGACTCAGAGGTCAGGGATCTCTCTCTCTGTCTCTGTCTCTCTCTCTCTCCCTCAGGGAGCTGAGGAGAGTAAGGTGGCGCCCCCTGCCCACCTCGCCTACCTCTCCATGGGCCCTTCTTTCTCTGGCCGCTCCGGGAGCCCTGCGGGCTTGGGTTCAAGCCCCCACACACCGCACAGGCCAAGGGCGCATGCGCGACCGCCCGGGCCTAGGGCTGGCCTCGGGGGGTGTGGGGGGTGTCCTCAGTGAAGGCCCCGCCCTCCCTCCAGGCTCTGACCCAGCTGCAGCTCTTCCATCGCCGCCCTTCTGGACTCGGCTTCAGCTGTCTCCCTCCCCTCCCCCACTCCCACTCAGCTTGCAGGCCGCTTCCCTGCCTTGAAAGCATTGCTCTGGCCCTGAGGGCCACAGACCTACTGGGCTTCAAGCTCAAGGCTCTGCCTGGGCCTGCTGCTTCGGCCAGGGGCTCATTTTTTCCTGGAAAGACAAAGCCATGGCCTCACCCCACGCCTGCACTTTGCCACGGCAGGCAGCCCAGATGTAGGAAAGGCTCTGTGGAGTCAGAAGTGCCGAGACAGGCAGATGGCACCAGAGGGTTTGGGGGCCAGGGCGCAACTGGGCTAGCCCCTCCTCCCGGGAGTCGGGGAGGCCCGGCCTTCCTAGTGCCCAGGCCACGGCTCCGGGGAGAAACCCGCCATGGAGGGCACGCGGGAGGCCCTCTGCCTGAGGTGGCAGGTGTCACGCCAGGGCCACTGCAAGCCTGGCTCGGCTTGCCTGCTTTCTCCAAAGGAGGCTGGCCGACCAGCCGAACCTGGCACCTGGGCCAGGCCCCTTCCAAGGGGACGAGTTCCAGAGGATAGAGCCCTGGGGGCGGCTGCCAAGTCTCCTGGGGCGTGTGCTGGGCCCCCGTCAGAGGAGGAAGCAGCCTGGTAAACGGTGTGCCAGGCCTGAGATCTGGAGGCCTCCCACACCCGGGTCCCTGTCCTGCCCAGGCCCCCCGAGGGAGGACGATGGTCGGGCAGTGGCGAGCGGGGTGGGGCTGGCGCCGAGCCTGCCCTTGGATGCCCCGGGGAAGGGCGCCGGGGGATGGGCTGCCCCTGGCCAGGTCTGAGGGACCGACCCAGCTCGGGGCTGTCGGGGGCAGAGAGAGAACCCCCCTCCGCCCTTTCCCTTCAGCTTCTTAGGGCTGGCCAAATCCTTCCCAAGACAGCTTGTCTGGAGAAAATCAGACCCAGCTGAAGAACATGTGTCCATGGGGGAAACCCGGGAAACTGAGTCTCCCCACACAATAGCAGAGATTCTCATCTTGCATCCTCTCCTGAGCTAATGACAAAGGTGGATGTCCCGGGTGGGTGGGCCTGTGGAATGGGAGAGGGGAGGAAGTCTATTGTCATGCAGAGGGACATGGAAAGACTTGTCTGAAGCTTATCCCCTGCACTGGGGTCAGGTCGGGAAGGGACGGACGGCACAGAGGTGAGCAGGAACCAACCGGCCTCTCTGTGGTGGGGCTGGCCCCGGGGCAGGCGTGGGGGTGATGCCTGGAAGTGGGATGGCGCGTGAGTTGGCACCAGCCAGCGGTGGAGGCAGAGACTCAGAGGTCAGGGATCTCTCTCTCTGTCTCTGTATCTCTCTCTCTCCCTCAGGGAGCTGAGGAGAGTAAGGTGGCGCCCCCTGCCCACCTCGCCTACCTCTGCATGGGCCCTTCTTTCTCTGGCCGCTCCGGGAGCCCTGCGGGCTTGGGTTCAAGCCCCCACACACCGCACAGGCCAAGGGCGCATGCGCGACCGCCGGGGCCTAGGGCTGGCCTCGGGGGGCGGGAGGGGGTCCTCAGTGAAGGCCCCGCCCTCCCTCCAGGCTCTGACCCAGCTGCAGCTCTTCCATCGCCGCCCTTCTGGACTCGGCTTCAGCTGTCTCCCTCCCCTCCCCCACTCCCACTCAGCTTGCAGGCCGCTTCCCTGCCTTGAAAGCATTGCTCTGGCCCTGAGGGCCACAGACCTACTGGGCTTCAAGCTCAAGGCTCTGCCTGGGCCTGCTGCTTCGGCCAGGGGCTCATTTTTTCCTGGAAAGACAAAGCCATGGCCTCACCCCACGCCTGCACTTTGCCACGGCAGGCAGCCCAGATGTAGGAAAGGCTCTGTGGAGTCAGAAGTGCCGAGACAGGCAGATGGCACCAGAGGGTTTGGGGGCCAGGGCGCAACTGGACTAGCCCCTCCTCCCGGGAGTCGGGGAGGCCCGGCCTTCCTAGTGCCCAGGCCACGGCTCCGGGGAGAAACCCGCCATGGAGGGCACGCGGGAGGCCCTCTGCCTGAGGTGGCAGGTGTCACGCCAGGGCCACTGCAAGCCTGGCTCGGCTTGCCTGCTTTCTCCAAAGGAGGCTGGCCGACCAGCCGAACCTGGCACCTGGGCCAGGCCCCTTCCAAGGGGACGAGTTCCAGAGGATAGAGCCCTGGGGGCGGCTGCCAAGTCTCCTGGGGCGTGTGCTGGGCCCCCGTCAGAGGAGGAAGCAGCCTGGTAAACGGTGTGCCAGGCCTGAGATCTGGAGGCCTCCCACAGCCGGGTCCCTGTCCTGCCCAGGCCCCCCGAGGGAGGACGATGGTCGGGCAGTGGCGAGCGGGGTGGGGCTGGCGCCGAGCCTGCCCTTGGATGCCCCGGGGAAGGGCGCCGGGGGATGGGCTGCCCCTGGCCAGGTCTGAGGGACCGACCCAGCTCGGGGCTGTCGGGGGCAGAGAGAGAACCCCCCTCCGCCCTTTCCCTTCAGCTTCTTAGGGCTGGCCAAATCCTTCCCAAGACAGCTTGTCTGGAGAAAATCAGACCCAGCTGAAGAACATGTGTCCATGGGGGAAACCCGGGAAACTGAGTCTCCCCACACAATAGCAGAGATTCTCATCTTGCATCCTCTCCTGAGCTAATGACAAAGGTGGATGTCCCGGGTGGGTGGGCCTGTGGAATGGGAGAGGGGAGGAAGTCTATTGTCATGCAGAGGGACATGGAAAGACTTGTCTGAAGCTTATCCCCTGCACTGGGGTCAGGTCGGGAAGGGACGGCACAGAGGTGAGCAGGAACCAACCGGCCTCTCTGTGGTGGGGCTGGCCCCGGGGCAGGCGTGGGGGTGATGGCTGGAAGTGGGATGGCGCGTGAGTTGGCACCAGCCAGCGGTGGAGGCAGAGACTCAGAGGTCAGGGATCTCTCTCTCTGTCTCTGTCTCTCTCTCTCTCCCTCAGGGAGCTGAGGAGAGTAAGGTGGCGCCCCCTGCCCACCTCGCCTACCTCTCCATGGGCCCTTCTTTCTCTGGCCGCTCCGGGAGCCCTGCGGGCTTGGGTTCAAGCCCCCACACACCGCACAGGCCAAGGGCGCATGCGCGACCGCCGGGGCCTAGGGCTGGCCTCGGGGGGCGGGGGGGGTCCTCAGTGAAGGCCCCGCCCTCCCTCCAGGCTCTGACCCAGCTGCTGCTCTTCCATCGCCGCCCTTCTGGACTCGGCTTCAGCTGTCTCCCTCCCCTCCCCCACTCCCACTCAGCTTGCAGGCCGCTTCCCTGCCTTGAAAGCATTGCTCTGGCTCTGAGGGCCACAGACCTACTGGGCTTCAAGCTCAAGGCTCTGCCTGGGCCTGCTGCTTCGGCCAGGGGCTCATTTTTTCCTGGAAAGACAAAGCCATGGCCTCACCCCACGCCTGCACTTTGCCACGGCAGGCAGCCCAGATGTAGGAAAGGCTTTGTGGAGTCAGAAGTGCCGAGACAGGCAGATGGCACCAGAGGGTTTGGGGGCCAGGGCGCAACTGGGCTAGCCCCTCCTCCCGGGAGTCGGGGAGGCCCGGCCTTCCTAGTGCCCAGGCCACGGCTCCGGGGAGAAACCCGCCATGGAGGGCACGCGGGAGGCCCTCTGCCTGAGGTGGCAGGTGTCACGCCAGGGCCACTGCAAGCCTGGCTCGGCTTGCCTGCTTTCTCCAAAGGAGGCTGGCCGACCAGCCGAACCTGGCACCTGGGCCAGGCCCCTTCCAAGGGGACGAGTTCCAGAGGATAGAGCCCTGGGGGCGGCTGCCAAGTCTCCTGGGGCGTGTGCTGGGCCCCCGTCAGAGGAGGAAGCAGCCTGGTAAACGGTGTGCCAGGCCTGAGATCTGGAGGCCTCCCACACCCGGGTCCCTGTCCTGCCCAGGCCCCCCGAGGGAGGACGATGGTCGGGCAGTGGCGAGCGGGGTGGGGCTGGCGCCGAGCCTGCCCTTGGATGCCCCGGGGAAGGGCGCCGGGGGATGGGCTGCCCCTGGCCAGGTCTGAGGGACCGACCCAGCTCGGGGCTGTCGGGGGCAGAGAGAGAACCCCCCTCCGCCCTTTCCCTTCAGCTTCTTAGGGCTGGCCAAATCCTTCCCAAGACAGCTTGTCTGGAGAAAATCAGACCCAGCTGAAGAACATGTGTCCATGGGGGAAACCCGGGAAACTGAGTCTCCCCACACAATAGCAGAGATTCTCATCTTGCATCCTCTCCTGAGCTAATGACAAAGGTGGATGTCCCGGGTGGGTGGGCCTGTGGAATGGGAGAGGGGAGGAAGTCTATTGTCATGCAGAGGGACATGGAAAGACTTGTCTGAAGCTTATCCCCTGCACTGGGGTCAGGTCGGGAAGGGACGGACGGCACAGAGGTGAGCAGGAACCAACCGGCCTCTCTGTGGTGGGGCTGGCCCCGGGGCAGGCGTGGGGGTGATGCCTGGAAGTGGGATGGCGCGTGAGTTGGCACCAGCCAGCGGTGGAGGCAGAGACTCAGAGGTCAGGGATCTCTCTCTCTGTCTCTGTATCTCTCTCTCTCCCTCAGGGAGCTGAGGAGAGTAAGGTGGCGCCCCCTGCCCACCTCGCCTACCTCTGCATGGGCCCTTCTTTCTCTGGCCGCTCCGGGAGCCCTGCGGGCTTGGGTTCAAGCCCCCACACACCGCACAGGCCAAGGGCGCATGCGCGACCGCCGGGGCCTAGGGCTGGCCTCGGGGGGCGGGAGGGGGTCCTCAGTGAAGGCCCCGCCCTCCCTCCAGGCTCTGACCCAGCTGCAGCTCTTCCATCGCCGCCCTTCTGGACTCGGCTTCAGCTGTCTCCCTCCCCTCCCCCACTCCCACTCAGCTTGCAGGCCGCTTCCCTGCCTTGAAAGCATTGCTCTGGCCCTGAGGGCCACAGACCTACTGGGCTTCAAGCTCAAGGCTCTGCCTGGGCCTGCTGCTTCGGCCAGGGGCTCATTTTTTCCTGGAAAGACAAAGCCATGGCCTCACCCCACGCCTGCACTTTGCCACGGCAGGCAGCCCAGATGTAGGAAAGGCTCTGTGGAGTCAGAAGTGCCGAGACAGGCAGATGGCACCAGAGGGTTTGGGGGCCAGGGCGCAACTGGACTAGCCCCTCCTCCCGGGAGTCGGGGAGGCCCGGCCTTCCTAGTGCCCAGGCCACGGCTCCGGGGAGAAACCCGCCATGGAGGGCACGCGGGAGGCCCTCTGCCTGAGGTGGCAGGTGTCACGCCAGGGCCACTGCAAGCCTGGCTCGGCTTGCCTGCTTTCTCCAAAGGAGGCTGGCCGACCAGCCGAACCTGGCACCTGGGCCAGGCCCCTTCCAAGGGGACGAGTTCCAGAGGATAGAGCCCTGGGGGCGGCTGCCAAGTCTCCTGGGGCGTGTGCTGGGCCCCCGTCAGAGGAGGAAGCAGCCTGGTAAACGGTGTGCCAGGCCTGAGATCTGGAGGCCTCCCACAGCCGGGTCCCTGTCCTGCCCAGGCCCCCCGAGGGAGGACGATGGTCGGGCAGTGGCGAGCGGGGTGGGGCTGGCGCCGAGCCTGCCCTTGGATGCCCCGGGGAAGGGCGCCGGGGGATGGGCTGCCCCTGGCCAGGTCTGAGGGACCGACCCAGCTCGGGGCTGTCGGGGGCAGAGAGAGAACCCCCCTCCGCCCTTTCCCTTCAGCTTCTTAGGGCTGGCCAAATCCTTCCCAAGACAGCTTGTCTGGAGAAAATCAGACCCAGCTGAAGAACATGTGTCCATGGGGGAAACCCGGGAAACTGAGTCTCCCCACACAATAGCAGAGATTCTCATCTTGCATCCTCTCCTGAGCTAATGACAAAGGTGGATGTCCCGGGTGGGTGGGCCTGTGGAATGGGAGAGGGGAGGAAGTCTATTGTCATGCAGAGGGACATGGAAAGACTTGTCTGAAGCTTATCCCCTGCACTGGGGTCAGGTCGGGAAGGGACGGCACAGAGGTGAGCAGGAACCAACCGGCCTCTCTGTGGTGGGGCTGGCCCCGGGGCAGGCGTGGGGGTGATGGCTGGAAGTGGGATGGCGCGTGAGTTGGCACCAGCCAGCGGTGGAGGCAGAGACTCAGAGGTCAGGGATCTCTCTCTCTGTCTCTGTCTCTCTCTCTCTCCCTCAGGGAGCTGAGGAGAGTAAGGTGGCGCCCCCTGCCCACCTCGCCTACCTCTCCATGGGCCCTTCTTTCTCTGGCCGCTCCGGGAGCCCTGCGGGCTTGGGTTCAAGCCCCCACACACCGCACAGGCCAAGGGCGCATGCGCGACCGCCGGGGCCTAGGGCTGGCCTCGGGGGGCGGGGGGGTCCTCAGTGAAGGCCCCGCCCTCCCTCCAGGCTCTGACCCAGCTGCTGCTCTTCCATCGCCGCCCTTCTGGACTCGGCTTCAGCTGTCTCCCTCCCCTCCCCCACTCCCACTCAGCTTGCAGGCCGCTTCCCTGCCTTGAAAGCATTGCTCTGGCTCTGAGGGCCACAGACCTACTGGGCTTCAAGCTCAAGGCTCTGCCTGGGCCTGCTGCTTCGGCCAGGGGCTCATTTTTTCCTGGAAAGACAAAGCCATGGCCTCACCCCACGCCTGCACTTTGCCACGGCAGGCAGCCCAGATGTAGGAAAGGCTTTGTGGAGTCAGAAGTGCCGAGACAGGCAGATGGCACCAGAGGGTTTGGGGGCCAGGGCGCAAGTGGGCTAGCCCCTCCTCCCGGGAGTCGGGGAGGCCCGGCCTTCCTAGTGCCCAGGCCACGGCTCCGGGGAGAAACCCGCCATGGAGGGCACGCGGGAGGCCCTCTGCCTGAGGTGGCAGGTGTCACGCCAGGGCCACTGCAAGCCTGGCTCGGCTTGCCTGCTTTCTCCAAAGGAGGCTGGCCGACCAGCCGAACCTGGCACCTGGGCCAGGCCCCTTCCAAGGGGACGAGTTGCAGAGGATAGAGCCCTGGGGGCGGCTGCCAAGTCTCCTGGGGCGTGTGCTGGGCCCCCGTCAGAGGAGGAAGCAGCCTGGTAAACGGTGTGCCAGGCCTGAGATCTGGAGGCCTCCCACAGCCGGGTCCCTGTCCTGCCCAGGCCCCCCGAGGGAGGACGATGGTCGGGCAGTGGCGAGCGGGGTGGGGCTGGCGCCGAGCCTGCCCTTGGATGCCCCGGGGAAGGGCGCCGGGGGATGGGCTGCCCCTGGCCAGGTCTGAGGGACCGACCCAGCTCGGGGCTGTCGGGGGCAGAGAGAGAACCCCCCTCCGCCCTTTCCCTTCAGCTTCTTAGGGCTGGCCAAATCCTTCCCAAGACAGCTTGTCTGGAGAAAATCAGACCCAGCTGAAGAACATGTGTCCATGGGGGAAACCCGGGAAACTGAGTCTCCCCACACAATAGCAGAGATTCTCATCTTGCATCCTCTCCTGAGCTAATGACAAAGGTGGATGTCCCGGGTGGGTGGGCCTGTGGAATGGGAGAGGGGAGGAAGTCTATTGTCATGCAGAGGGACATGGAAAGACTTGTCTGAAGCTTATCCCCTGCACTGGGGTCAGGTCGGGAAGGGACGGCACAGAGGTGAGCAGGAACCAACCGGCCTCTCTGTGGTGGGGCTGGCCCCGGGGCAGGCGTGGGGGTGATGGCTGGAAGTGGGATGGCGCGTGAGTTGGCACCAGCCAGCGGTGGAGGCAGAGACTCAGAGGTCAGGGATCTCTCTCTCTGTCTCTGTCTCTCTCTCTCTCCCTCAGGGAGCTGAGGAGAGTAAGGTGGCGCCCCCTGCCCACCTCGCCTACCTCTCCATGGGCCCTTCTTTCTCTGGCCGCTCCGGGAGCCCTGCGGGCTTGGGTTCAAGCCCCCACACACCGCACAGGCCAAGGGCGCATGCGCGACCGCCGGGGAATAGGGCTGACCTCGGGGGGCGGGGGGGTCCTCAGTGAAGGCCCCGCCCTCCCTCCAGGCTCTGACCCAGCTGCAGCTCTTCCATCGCCGCCCTTCTGGACTCGGCTTCAGCTGTCTCCCTCCCCTCCCCCACTCCCACTCAGCTTGCAGGCCGCTTCCCTGCCTTGAAAGCATTGCTCTGGCTCTGAGGGCCACAGACCTACTGGGCTTCAAGCTCAAGGCTCTGCCTGGGCCTGCTGCTTCGGCCAGGGGCTCATTTTTTCCTGGAAAGACAAAGCCATGGCCTCACCCCACGCCTGCACTTTGCCACGGCAGGCAGCCCAGATGTAGGAAAGGCTTTGTGGAGTCAGAAGTGCCGAGACAGGCAGATGGCACCAGAGGGTTTGGGGGCCAGGGCGCAACTGGGCTAGCCCCTCCTCCCGGGAGTCGGGGAGGCCCGGCCTTCCTAGTGCCCAGGCCACGGCTCCGGGGAGAAACCCGCCATGGAGGGCACGCGGGAGGCCCTCTGCCTGAGGTGGCAGGTGTCACGCCAGGGCCACTGCAAGCCTGGCTCGGCTTGCCTGCTTTCTCCAAAGGAGGCTGGCCGACCAGCCGAACCTGGCACCTGGGCCAGGCCCCTTCCAAGGGGACGAGTTCCAGAGGATAGAGCCCTGGGGGCGGCTGCCAAGTCTCCTGGGGCGTGTGCTGGGCCCCCGTCAGAGGAGGAAGCAGCCTGGTAAACGGTGTGCCAGGCCTGAGATCTGGAGGCCTCCCACAGCCGGGTCCCTGTCCTGCCCAGGCCCCCCGAGGGAGGACGATGGTCGGGCAGTGGCGAGCGGGGTGGGGCTGGCGCCGAGCCTGCCCTTGGATGCCCCGGGGAAGGGCGCCGGGGGATGGGCTGCCCCTGGCCAGGTCTGAGGGACCGACCCAGCTCGGGGCTGTCGGGGGCAGAGAGAGAACCCCCCTCCGCCCTTTCCCTTCAGCTTCTTAGGGCTGGCCAAATCCTTCCCAAGACAGCTTGTCTGGAGAAAATCAGACCCAGCTGAAGAACATGTGTCCATGGGGGAAACCCGGGAAACTGAGTCTCCCCACACAATAGCAGAGATTCTCATCTTGCATCCTCTCCTGAGCTAATGACAAAGGTGGATGTCCCGGGTGGGTGGGCCTGTGGAATGGGAGAGGGGAGGAAGTCTATTGTCATGCAGAGGGACATGGAAAGACTTGTCTGAAGCTTATCCCCTGCACTGGGGTCAGGTCGGGAAGGGACGGCACAGAGGTGAGCAGGAACCAACCGGCCTCTCTGTGGTGGGGCTGGCCCCGGGGCAGGCGTGGGGGTGATGGCTGGAAGTGGGATGGCGCGTGAGTTGGCACCAGCCAGCGGTGGAGGCAGAGACTCAGAGGTCAGGGATCTCTCTCTCTGTCTCTGTCTCTCTCTCTCTCCCTCAGGGAGCTGAGGAGAGTAAGGTGGCGCCCCCTGCCCACCTCGCCTACCTCTCCATGGGCCCTTCTTTCTCTGGCCGCTCCGGGAGCCCTGCGGGCTTGGGTTCAAGCCCCCACACACCGCACAGGCCAAGGGCGCATGCGCGACCGCCGGGGCCTATGGCTGGCCTCGGGGGGCGGGGGGGGTCCTCAGTGAAGGCCCCGCCCTCCCTCCAGGCTCTGACCCAGCTGCAGCTCTTCCATCGCCGCCCTTCTGGACTCGGCTTCAGCTGTCTCCCTCCCCTCCCCCACTCCCACTCAGCTTGCAGGCCGCTTCCCTGCCTTGAAAGCATTGCTCTGGCCCTGAGGGCCACAGACCTACTGGGCTTCAAGCTCAAGGCTCTGCCTGGGCCTGCTGCTTCGGCCAGGGGCTCATTTTTTCCTGGAAAGACAAAGCCATGGCCTCACCCCACGCCTGCACTTTGCCACGGCAGGCAGCCCAGATGTAGGAAAGGCTCTGTGGAGTCAGAAGTGCCGAAACAGGCAGATGGCACCAGAGGGTTTGGGGGCCAGGGCGCAACTGGGCTAGCCCCTCCTCCCGGGAGTCGGGGAGGCCCGGCCTTCCTAGTGCCCAGGCCACGGCTCCGGGGAGAAACCCGCCATGGAGGGCACGCGGGAGGCCCTCTGCCTGAGGTGGCAGGTGTCACGCCAGGGCCACTGCAAGCCTGGCTCGGCTTGCCTGCTTTCTCCAAAGGAGGCTGGCCGACCAGCCGAACCTGGCACCTGGGCCAGGCCCCTTCCAAGGGGACGAGGTCCAGAGGATAGATCCCTGGGGGCGGCTGCCATGTCTCCTGGGGCGTGTGCTGGGCCCCCGTTAGAGGAGGAAGCAGCCTGGTAAACGGTGTGCCAGGCCTGACATCTGGAGGCCTCCCACAGCCGGGACCCTGTCCTGCCAAGGCCCCCCGAGGGAGGACGATGGTCGGGCAGTGGCGAACGGGGTGGGGCTGGCGCCGAGCCTGCCCTTGGATGCCCCGGGGAAGGGCGCCGGGGGATGGGCTGCCCCTGGCCAGGTCTGAGGGACCAACCCAGCTCGGGGCTGTCGGGGGCAGAGAGAGAACCCCCCTCCGCCCTTTCCCTTCAGCTTCTTAGGGCTGGCCAAATCCTTCCCAAGACAGCTTGTCTGGAGAAAATCAGACCCAGCTGAAGAACATGTGTCCATGGGGGAAACCCGGGAAACTGAGTCTCCCCACACAATAGCAGAGATTCTCATCTTGCATCCTCTCCTGAGCTAATGACAAAGGTGGATGTCCCGGGTGGGTGGGCCTGTGGAATGGGAGAGGGGAGGAAGTCTATTGTCATGCAGAGGGACATGGAAAGACTTGTCTGAAGCTTATCCCCTGCACTGGGGTCAGGTCGGGAAGGGACGGCACAGAGGTGAGCAGGAACCAACCGGCCTCTCTGTGGTGGGGCTGGCCCCGGGGCAGGCGTGGGGGTGATGGCTGGAAGTGGGATGGCGCGTGAGTTGGCACCAGCCAGCGGTGGAGGCAGAGACTCAGAGGTCAGGGATCTCTCTCTCTGTCTCTGTCTCTCTCTCTCTCCCTCAGGGAGCTGAGGAGAGTAAGGTGGCGCCCCCTGCCCACCTCGCCTACCTCTCCATGGGCCCTTCTTTCTCTGGCCGCTCCGGGAGCCCTGCGGGCTTGGGTTCAAGCCCCCACACACCGCACAGGCCAAGGGCGCATGCGCGACCGCCGGGGCCTAGGGCTGGCCTCGGGGTGCGTGGGGGGGGTCCTCAGTGAAGGCCCCGCCCTTCCTCCAGGCTCTGACCCAGCTGCAGCTCTTCCATCGCCGCCCTTCTGGACTCGGCTTCAGCTGTCTCCCTCCCCTCCCCCACTCCTACTCAGCTTGCAGGCCGCTTCCCTGCCTTGAAAGCATTGCTCTGGCCCTGAGGGCCACAGACCTACTGGGCTTCAAGCTCAAGGCTCTGCCTGGGCCTGCTGCTTCGGCCAGGGGCTCATTTTTTCCTGGAAAGACAAAGCCATGGCCTCACCCCACGCCTGCACTTTGCCACGGCAGGCAGCCCAGATGTAGGAAAGGCTCTGTGGAGTCAGAAGTGCCGAGACAGGCAGATGGCACCAGAGGGTTTGGGGGCCAGGGCGCAACTGGGCTAGCCCCTCCTCCCGGGAGTCGGGGAGGCCCGGCCTTCCTAGTGCCCAGGCCACGGCTCCGGGGAGAAACCCGCCATGGAGGGCACGCGGGAGGCCCTCTGCCTGAGGTGGCAGGTGTCACGCCAGGGCCACTGCAAGCCTGGCTCGGCTTGCCTGCTTTCTCCAAAGGAGGCTGGCCGACCAGCCGAACCTGGCACCTGGGCCAGGCCCTTTCCAAGGGGACGAGTTCCAGAGGATAGAGCCCTGGGGGCGGCTGCCAAGTCTCCTGGGGCGTGTGCTGGGCCCCCGACAGAGGAGGAAGCAGCCTGGTAAACGGTGTGCCAGGCCTGAGATCTGGAGGCCTCCCACACCCGGGTCCCTGTCCTGCCCAGGCCCCCCGAGGGAGGACGATGGTCGGGCAGTGGCGAGCGTGGTGGGGCTGGCGCCGAGCCTGCCCTTGGATGCCCCGGGGAAGGGCACCGGGGGATGGGCTGCCCCTGGCCAGGTCTGAGGGACCGACCCAGCTCGGGGCTGTCGGGGGCAGAGAGAGAACCCCCCTCCGCCCTTTCCCTTCAGCTTCTTAGGGCTGGCCAAATCCTTCCCAAGACAGCTTGTCTGGAGAAAATCAGACCCAGCTGAAGAACATGTGTCCATGGGGGAAACCCGGGAAACTGAGTCTCCCCACACAATAGCAGAGATTCTCATCTTGCATCCTCTCCTGAGCTAATGACAAAGGTGGATGTCCCGGGTGGGTGGGCCTGTGGAATGGGAGAGGGGAGGAAGTCTATTGTCATGCAGAGGGACATGGAAAGACTTGTCTGAAGCTTATCCCCTGCACTGGGGTCAGGTCTGGAAGGGACGGCACAGAGGTGAGCAGGAACCAACCGGCCTCTCTGTGGTGGGGCTGGCCCCGGGGCAGGCGTGGGGGTGATGGCTGGAAGTGGGATGGCGCGTGAGTTGGCACCAGCCAGCGGTGGAGGCAGAGACTCAGAGGTCAGGGATCTCTCTCTCTGTCTCTGTCTCTCTCTCTCTCCCTCAGGGAGCTGAGGAGAGTAAGGTGGCGCCCCCTGCCCACCTCGCCTACCTCTCCATGGGCCCTTCTTTCTCTGGCCGCTCCGGGAGCCCTGCGGGCTTGGGTTCAACCCCCCACACACCGCACAGGCCAAGGGCGCATGCGCGACCGCCGGGGCCTAGGGCTGTCCTCGGGGGGCGGGGGGGTCCTCAGTGAAGGCCCCGCCCTCCCTCCAGGCTCTGACCCAGCTGCAGCTCTTCCATCGCCGCCCTTCTGGACTCGGCTTCAGCGGTCTCCCTCCCCTCCCCCACTCCCACTCAGCTTGCAGGCCGCTTCCCTGCCTTGAAAGCATTGCTCTGGCCCTGAGGGCCACAGACCTACTGGGCTTCAAGCTCAAGGCTCTGCCTGGGCCTGCTGCTTCGGCCAGGGGCTCATTTTTTCCTGGAAAGACAAAGCCATGGCCTCACCCCACGCCTGCACTTTGCCACGGCAGGCAGCCCAGATGTAGGAAAGGCTCTGTGGAGTCAGAAGTGCCGAGACAGGCAGATGGCACCAGAGGGTTTGGGGGCCAGGGCGCAACGGGGCTAGCCCCTCCTCCCGGGAGTCGGGGAGGCCCGGCCTTCCTAGTGCCCAGGCCACGGCTCCGGGGAGAAACCCGCCATGGAGGGCACGCGGGAGGCCCTCTGCCTGAGGTGGCAGGTGTCACGCCAGGGCCACTGCAAGCCTGGCTCGGCTTGCCTGCTTTCTCCAAAGGAGGCTGGCCGACCAGCCGAACCTGGCACCTGGGCCAGGCCCCTTCCAAGGGGACGAGTTCCAGAGGATAGAGCCCTGGGGGCGGCTGCCAAGTCTCCTGGGGCGTGTGCTGGGCCCCCGTCAGAGGAGGAAGCAGCCTGGTAAACGGTGTGCCAGGCCTGAGATCTGGAGGCCTCCCACACCCGGGTCCCTGTCCTGCCCAGGCCCCCCGAGGGAGGACGATGGTCGGGCAGTGGCGAGCAGGGTGGGGCTGGCGCCGAGCCTGCCCTTGGATGCCCCGGGGAAGGGCGCCGGGGGATGGGCTGCCCCTGGCCAGGTCTGAGGGACCGACCCAGCTCGGGGCTGTCGGGGGCAGAGAGAGAACCCCCCTCCGCCCTTTCCCTTCAGCTTCTTAGGGCTGGCCAAATCCTTCCCAAGACAGCTTGTCTGGAGAAAATCAGACCCAGCTGAAGAACATGTGTCCATGGGGGAAACCCGGGAAACTGAGTCTCCCCACACAATAGCAGAGATTCTCATCTTGCATCCTCTCCTGAGCTAATGACAAAGGTGGATGTCCCGGGTGGGTGGGCCTGTGGAATGGGAGAGGGGAGGAAGTCTATTGTCATGCAGAGGGACATGGAAAGACTTGTCTGAAGCTTATCCCCTGCACTGGGGTCAGGTCGGGAAGGGACGGCACAGAGGTGAGCAGGAACCAACCGGCCTCTCTGTGGTGGGGCTGGCCCCGGGGCAGGCGTGGGGGTGATGGCTGGAAGTGGGATGGCGCGTGAGTTGGCACCAGCCAGCGGTGGAGGCAGAGACTCAGAGGTCAGGGATCTCTCTCTCTGTCTCTGTCTCTCTCTCTCTCCCTCAGGGAGCTGAGGAGAGTAAGGTGGCGCCCCCTGCCCACCTCGCCTACCTCTCCATGGGCCCTTCTTTCTCTGGCCGCTCCGGGAGCCCTGCGGGCTTGGGTTCAAGCCCCCACACACCGCACAGGCCAAGGGCGCATGCGCGACCGCCGGGGCCTAGGGCTGGCCTCGGGGGGCGGGTGGGGGGTCCTCAGTGAAGGCCCCGCCCTCCCTCCAGGCTCTGACCCAGCTGCAGCTCTTCCATCGCCGCCCTTCTGGACTCGGCTTCAGCTGTCTCCCTCCCCTCCCCCACTCCCACTCAGCTTGCAGGCCGCTTCCCTGCCTTGAAAGCATGGCTCTGGCCCTGAGGGCCACAGACCTACTGGGCTTCAAGCTCAAGGCTCTGCCTGGGCCTGCTGCTTCGGCCAGGGGCTCATTTTTTCCTGGAAAGACAAAGCCATGGCCTCACCCCATGCCTGCACTTTGCCACGGCAGGCAGCCCAGATGTAGGAAATGCTCTGTGGAGTCAGAAGTGCCGAGACAGGCAGATGGCACCAGATGGTTTGGGGGCCAGGGCGCAAGTGGGCTAGCCCCTCCTCCCGGGAGTCGGGGAGGCCCGGCCTTCCTAGTGCCCAGGCCACGGCTCCGGGGAGAAACCCGCCATGGAGGGCACGCGGGAGGCCCTGTGCCTGAGGTGGCAGGTGTCACACCAGGGCCACTGCAAGCCTGGCTCTGCTTGCCTGCTTTCTCCAAAGGAGGCTGGCCGACCAGCCGAACCTGGCACCTGGGCCAGGCCCCTTCCAAGGGGACGAGTTGCAGAGGATAGAGCCCTGGGGGCGGCTGCCAAGTCTCCTGGGGCGTGTGCTGGGCCCCCGTCAGAGGAGGAAGCAGCCTGGTAAACGGTGTGCCAGGCCTGAGATCTGGAGGCCTCCCACACCCGGGTCCCTGTCCTGCCCAGGCCCCCCGAGGGAGGACGATGGTCGGGCAGTGGCGAGCGGGGTGGGGCTGGCGCCGAGCCTGCCCTTGGATGCCCCGGGGAAGGGCGCCGGGGGATGGGCTGCCCCTGGCCAGGTCTGAGGGACCGTCCCAGCTCGGGGCAGTCGGGGGCAGAGAGAGAACCCCCCTCCGCACTTTCCCTTCAGGTTCTTAGGGCTGGCCAAATCCTTCCCAAGACAGCTTGTCTGGAGAAAATCAGACCCAGCTGAAGAACATGTGTCCATGGGGGAAACCCGGGAAACTGAGTCTCCCCACACAATAGCAGAGATTCTCATCTTGCATCCTCTCCTGAGCTAATGACAAAGGTGGATGTCCCGGGTGGGTGGGCCTGTGGAATGGGAGAGGGGAGGAAGTCTATTGTCATGCAGAGGGACATGGAAAGACTTGTCTGAAGCTTATCCCCTGCACTGGGGTCAGATCGGGAAGGGATGGCACAGAGGTGAGCAGGAACCAACCGGCCTCTCTGTGGTGGGGCTGGCCCCGGGGCAGGCGTGGGGGTGATGGCTGGAAGTGGGATGGCGCGTGAGTTGGCACCAGCCAGCGGTGGAGGCAGAGACTCAGAGGTCAGGGATCTCTCTCTCTGTCTCTGTCTCTGTCTCTCTCCCTCAGGGAGCTGAGGAGAGTAAGGTGGCGCCCCCTGCCCACCTCGCCTACCTCTCCATGGGCCCTTCTTTCTCTGGCCGCTCCGGGAGCCCTGCGGGCTTGGGTTCAACCCCCCACACACCGCACAGGCCAAGGGCGCATGCGCGACCGCCGGGGCCTAGGGCTGGCCTCGGGGGGGGGGGGGGTCCTCAGTGAAGGCCCCGCCCTCCCTCCAGGCTCTGACCCAGCTGCAGCTCTTCCATCGCCGCCCTTCTGGACTCGGCTTCAGCTGTCTCCCTCCCCTCCCCCACTCCCACTCAGCTTGCAGGCCGCTTCCCTGCCTTGAAAGCATGGCTCTGGCCCTGAGGGCCACAGACCTACTGGGCTTCAAGCTCAAGGCTCTGCCTGGGCCTGCTGCTTCGGCCAGGGGCTCATTTTTTCCTGGAAAGACAAAGCCATGGCCTCACCCCACGCCTGCACTTTGCCACGGCAGGCAGCCCAGATGTAGGAAAGGCTCTGTGGAGTCAGAAGTGCCGAGACAGGCAGATGGCACCAGAGGGTTTGGGGGCCAGGGCGCAAGTGGGCTAGCCCCTCCTCCCGGGAGTCGGGGAGGCCCGGCCTTCCTAGTGCCCAGGCCACGGCTCCGGGGAGAAACCCGCCATGGAGGGCACGCGGGAGGCGCTCTGCCTGAGGTGGCAGGTGTCACGCCAGGGCCACTGCAAGCCTGGCTCGGCTTGCCTGCTTTCTCCAAAGGAGGCTGGCCGACCAGCCGAACCTGGCACCTGGGCCAGGCCCCTTCCAAGGGGACGAGTTGCAGAGGATAGAGCCCTGGGGGCGGCTGCCAAGTCTCCTGGGGCGTGTGCTGGGCCCCCGTCAGAGGAGGAAGCAGCCTGGTAAACGGTGTGCCAGGCCTGAGATCCGGAGGCCTCCCACAGCCGGGTCCCTGTCCTGCCCAGGCCCCCCGAGGGAGGACGATGGTCGGGCAGTGGCGAGCGGGGTGGGGCTGGCGCCGAGCCTGCCCTTGGATGCCCCGGGGAAGGGCGCCGGGGGATGGGCTGCCCCTGGCCAGGTCTGAGGGACCGACCCAGCTCGGGGCTGTCGGGGGCAGAGAGAGAACCCCCCTCCGCCCTTTCCCTTCAGGTTCTTAGGGCTGGCCAAATCCTTCCCAAGACAGCTTGTCTGGAGAAAATCAGACCCAGCTGAAGAACATGTGTCCATGGGGGAAACCCGGGAAACTGAGTCTCCCCACACAATAGCAGAGATTCTCATCTTGCATCCTCTCCTGAGCTAATGACAAAGGTGGATGTCCCGGGTGGGTGGGCCTGTGGAATGGGAGAGGGGAGGAAGTCTATTGTCATGCAGAGGGACATGGAAAGACTTGTCTGAAGCTTATCCCCTGCACTGGGGTCAGGTCGGGAAGGGACGGCACAGAGGTGAGCAGGAACCAACCGGCCTCTCTGTGGTGGGGCTGGCCCCGGGGCAGGCGTGGGGGTGATGGCTGGAAGTGGGATGGCGCGTGAGTTGGCACCAGCCAGCGGTGGAGGCAGAGACTCAGAGGTCAGGGATCTCTCTCTCTGTCTCTGTCTCTGTCTCTCTCCCTCAGGGAGCTGAGGAGAGTAAGGTGGCGCCCCCTGCCCACCTCGCCTACCTCTCCATGGGCCCTTCTTTCTCTGGCCGCTCCGGGAGCCCTGCGGGCTTGGGTTCAAGCCCCCACACACCGCACAGGCCAAGGGCGCATGCGCGACCGCCGGGGCCTAGGGCTGGCCTCGGGGGGGGGGGGGGTCCTCAGTGAAGGCCCCGCCCTCCCTCCAGGCTCTGACCCAGCTGCAGCTCTTCCATCGCCGCCCTTCTGGACTCGGCTTCAGCTGTCTCCCTCCCCTCCCCCACTCCCACTCAGCTTGCAGGCCGCTTCCCTGCCTTGAAAGCATGGCTCTGGCCCTGAGGGCCACAGACCTACTGGGCTTCAAGCTCAAGGCTCTGCCTGGGCCTGCTGCTTCGGCCAGGGGCTCATTTTTTCCTGGAAAGACAAAGCCATGGCCTCACCCCACGCCTGCACTTTGCCACGGCAGGCAGCCCAGATGTAGGAAAGGCTCTGTGGAGTCAGAAGTGCCGAGACAGGCAGATGGCACCAGAGGGTTTGGGGGCCAGGGCGCAACTGGGCTAGCCCCTCCTCCCGGGAGTCGGGGAGGCCCGGCCTTCCTAGTGCCCAGGCCACGGCTCCGGGGAGAAACCCGCCATGGAGGGCACGCGGGAGGCCCTCTGCCTGAGGTGGCAGGTGTCACGCCAGGGCCACTGCAAGCCTGGCTCGGCTTGCCTGCTTTCTCCAAAGGAGGCTGGCCGACCAGCCGAACCTGGCACCTGGGCCAGGCCCCTTCCAAGGGGACGAGTTGCAGAGGATAGAGCCCTGGGGGCGGCTGCCAAGTCTCCTGGGGCGTGTGCTGGGCCCCCGTCAGAGGAGGAAGCAGCCTGGTAAACGGTGTGCCAGGCCTGAGATCCGGAGGCCTCCCACAGCCGGGTCCCTGTCCTGCCCAGGCCCCCCGAGGGAGGACGATGGTCGGGCAGTGGCGAGCGGGGTGGGGCTGGCGCCGAGCCTGCCCTTGGATGCCCCGGGGAAGGGCGCCGGGGGATGGGCTGCCCCTGGCCAGGTCTGAGGGACCGACCCAGCTCGGGGCTGTCGGGGGCAGAGAGAGAACCCCCCTCCGCCCTTTCCCTTCAGGTTCTTAGGGCTGGCCAAATCCTTCCCAAGACAGCTTGTCTGGAGAAAATCAGACCCAGCTGAAGAACATGTGTCCATGGGGGAAACCCGGGAAACTGAGTCTCCCCACACAATAGCAGAGATTCTCATCTTGCATCCTCTCCTGAGCTAATGACAAAGGTGGATGTCCCGGGTGGGTGGGCCTGTGGAATGGGAGAGGGGAGGAAGTCTATTGTCATGCAGAGGGACATGGAAAGACTTGTCTGAAGCTTATCCCCTGCACTGGGGTCAGATCGGGAAGGGATGGCACAGAGGTGAGCAGGAACCAACCGGCCTCTCTGTGGTGGGGCTGGCCCCGGGGCAGGCGTGGGGGTGATGGCTGGAAGTGGGATGGCGCGTGAGTTGGCACCAGCCAGCGGTGGAGGCAGAGACTCAGAGGTCAGGGATCTCTCTCTCTGTCTCTGTCTCTGTCTCTCTCCCTCAGGGAGCTGAGGAGAGTAAGGTGGCGCCCCCTGCCCACCCTCTCCATGGGCCCTTCTTTCTCTGGCCGCTCCGGGAGCCCTGCGGGCTTGGGTTCAACCCCCCACACACCGCACAGGCCAAGGGCGCATGCGCGACCGCCGGGGCCTAGGGCTGGCCTCGGGGGGGGGGGGGGGGTCCTCAGTGAAGGCCCCGCCCTCCCTCCAGGCTCTGACCCAGCTGCAGCTCTTCCATCGCCGCCCTTCTGGACTCGGCTTCAGCTGTCTCCCTCCCCTCCCCCACTCCCACTCAGCTTGCAGGCCGCTTCCCTGCCTTGAAAGCATGGCTCTGGCCCTGAGGGCCACAGACCTACTGGGCTTCAAGCTCAAGGCTCTGCCTGGGCCTGCTGCTTCGGCCAGGGGCTCATTTTTTCCTGGAAAGACAAAGCCATGGCCTCACCCCACGCCTGCACTTTGCCACGGCAGGCAGCCCAGATGTAGGAAAGGCTCTGTGGAGTCAGAAGTGCCGAGACAGGCAGATGGCACCAGAGGGTTTGGGGGCCAGGGCGCAAGTGGGCTAGCCCCTCCTCCCGGGAGTCGGGGAGGCCCGGCCTTCCTAGTGCCCAGGCCACGGCTCCGGGGAGAAACCCGCCATGGAGGGCACGCGGGAGGCGCTCTGCCTGAGGTGGCAGGTGTCACGCCAGGGCCACTGCAAGCCTGGCTCGGCTTGCCTGCTTTCTCCAAAGGAGGCTGGCCGACCAGCCGAACCTGGCACCTGGGCCAGGCCCCTTCCAAGGGGACGAGTTGCAGAGGATAGAGCCCTGGGGGCGGCTGCCAAGTCTCCTGGGGCGTGTGCTGGGCCCCCGTCAGAGGAGGAAGCAGCCTGGTAAACGGTGTGCCAGGCCTGAGATCCGGAGGCCTCCCACAGCCGGGTCCCTGTCCTGCCCAGGCCCCCCGAGGGAGGACGATGGTCGGGCAGTGGCGAGCGGGGTGGGGCTGGCGCCGAGCCTGCCCTTGGATGCCCCGGGGAAGGGCGCCGGGGGATGGGCTGCCCCTGGCCAGGTCTGAGGGACCGACCCAGCTCGGGGCTGTCGGGGGCAGAGAGAGAACCCCCCTCCGCCCTTTCCCTTCAGGTTCTTAGGGCTGGCCAAATCCTTCCCAAGACAGCTTGTCTGGAGAAAATCAGACCCAGCTGAAGAACATGTGTCCATGGGGGAAACCCGGGAAACTGAGTCTCCCCACACAATAGCAGAGATTCTCATCTTGCATCCTCTCCTGAGCTAATGACAAAGGTGGATGTCCCGGGTGGGTGGGCCTGTGGAATGGGAGAGGGGAGGAAGTCTATTGTCATGCAGAGGGACATGGAAAGACTTGTCTGAAGCTTATCCCCTGCACTGGGGTCAGGTCGGGAAGGGACGGCACAGAGGTGAGCAGGAACCAACCGGCCTCTCTGTGGTGGGGCTGGCCCCGGGGCAGGCGTGGGGGTGATGGCTGGAAGTGGGATGGCGCGTGAGTTGGCACCAGCCAGCGGTGGAGGCAGAGACTCAGAGGTCAGGGATCTCTCTCTCTGTCTCTGTCTCTGTCTCTCTCCCTCAGGGAGCTGAGGAGAGTAAGGTGGCGCCCCCTGCCCACCTCGCCTACCTCTCCATGGGCCCTTCTTTCTCTGGCCGCTCCGGGAGCCCTGCGGGCTTGGGTTCAAGCCCCCACACACCGCACAGGCCAAGGGCGCATGCGCGACCGCCGGGGCCTAGGGCTGGCCTCGGGGGGGGGGGGGTCCTCAGTGAAGGCCCCGCCCTCCCTCCAGGCTCTGACCCAGCTGCAGCTCTTCCATCGCCGCCCTTCTGGACTCGGCTTCAGCTGTCTCCCTCCCCTCCCCCACTCCCACTCAGCTTGCAGGCCGCTTCCCTGCCTTGAAAGCATGGCTCTGGCCCTGAGGGCCACAGACCTACTGGGCTTCAAGCTCAAGGCTCTGCCTGGGCCTGCTGCTTCGGCCAGGGGCTCATTTTTTCCTGGAAAGACAAAGCCATGGCCTCACCCCACGCCTGCACTTTGCCACGGCAGGCAGCCCAGATGTAGGAAAGGCTCTGTGGAGTCAGAAGTGCCGAGACAGGCAGATGGCACCAGAGGGTTTGGGGGCCAGGGCGCAACTGGGCTAGCCCCTCCTCCCGGGAGTCGGGGAGGCCCGGCCTTCCTAGTGCCCAGGCCACGGCTCCGGGGAGAAACCCGCCATGGAGGGCACGCGGGAGGCCCTCTGCCTGAGGTGGCAGGTGTCACGCCAGGGCCACTGCAAGCCTGGCTCGGCTTGCCTGCTTTCTCCAAAGGAGGCTGGCCGACCAGCCGAACCTGGCACCTGGGCCAGGCCCCTTCCAAGGGGACGAGTTGCAGAGGATAGAGCCCTGGGGGCGGCTGCCAAGTCTCCTGGGGCGTGTGCTGGGCCCCCGTCAGAGGAGGAAGCAGCCTGGTAAACGGTGTGCCAGGCCTGAGATCCGGAGGCCTCCCACAGCCGGGTCCCTGTCCTGCCCAGGCCCCCCGAGGGAGGACGATGGTCGGGCAGTGGCGAGCGGGGTGGGGCTGGCGCCGAGCCTGCCCTTGGATGCCCCGGGGAAGGGCGCCGGGGGATGGGCTGCCCCTGGCCAGGTCTGAGGGACCGACCCAGCTCGGGGCTGTCGGGGGCAGAGAGAGAACCCCCCTCCGCCCTTTCCCTTCAGGTTCTTAGGGCTGGCCAAATCCTTCCCAAGACAGCTTGTCTGGAGAAAATCAGACCCAGCTGAAGAACATGTGTCCATGGGGGAAACCCGGGAAACTGAGTCTCCCCACACAATAGCAGAGATTCTCATCTTGCATCCTCTCCTGAGCTAATGACAAAGGTGGATGTCCCGGGTGGGTGGGCCTGTGGAATGGGAGAGGGGAGGAAGTCTATTGTCATGCAGAGGGACATGGAAAGACTTGTCTGAAGCTTATCCCCTGCACTGGGGTCAGGTCGGGAAGGGACGGCACAGAGGTGAGCAGGAACCAACCGGCCTCTCTGTGGTGGGGCTGGCCCCGGGGCAGGCGTGGGGGTGATGGCTGGAAGTGGGATGGCGCGTGAGTTGGCACCAGCCAGCGGTGGAGGCAGAGACTCAGAGGTCAGGGATCTCTCTCTCTGTCTCTGTCTCTGTCTCTCTCCCTCAGGGAGCTGAGGAGAGTAAGGTGGCGCCCCCTGCCCACCTCGCCTACCTCTCCATGGGCCCTTCTTTCTCTGGCCGCTCCGGGAGCCCTGCGGGCTTGGGTTCAAGCCCCCACACACCGCACAGGCCAAGGGCGCATGCGCGACCGCCGGGGCCTAGGGCTGGCCTCGGGGGGGGGGGGGGGTCCTCAGTGAAGGCCCCGCCCTCCCTCCAGGCTCTGACCCAGCTGCAGCTCTTCCATCGCCGCCCTTCTGGACTCGGCTTCAGCTGTCTCCCTCCCCTCCCCCACTCCCACTCAGCTTGCAGGCCGCTTCCCTGCCTTGAAAGCATGGCTCTGGCCCTGAGGGCCACAGACCTACTGGGCTTCAAGCTCAAGGCTCTGCCTGGGCCTGCTGCTTCGGCCAGGGGCTCATTTTTTCCTGGAAAGACAAAGCCATGGCCTCACCCCACGCCTGCACTTTGCCACGGCAGGCAGCCCAGATGTAGGAAAGGCTCTGTGGAGTCAGAAGTGCCGAGACAGGCAGATGGCACCAGATGGTTTGGGGGCCAGGGCGCAAGTGGGCTAGCCCCTCCTCCCGGGAGTCGGGGAGGCCCGGCCTTCCTAGTGCCCAGGCCACGGCTCCGGGGAGAAACCCGCCATGGAGGGCACGCGGGAGGCCCTCTGCCTGAGGTGGCAGGTGTCACGCCAGGGCCACTGCAAGCCTGGCTCGGCTTGCCTGCTTTCTCCAAAGGAGGCTGGCCGACCAGCCGAACCTGGCACCTGGGCCAGGCCCCTTCCAAGGGGACGAGTTGCAGAGGATAGAGCCCTGGGGGCGGCTGCCAAGTCTCCTGGGGCGTGTGCTGGGCCCCCGTCAGAGGAGGAAGCAGCCTGGTAAACGGTGTGCCAGGCCTGAGATCTGGAGGCCTCCCACAGCCGGGTCCCTGTCCTGCCCAGGCCCCCCGAGGGAGGACGATGGTCGGGCAGTGGCGAGCGGGGTGGGGCTGGCGCCGAGCCTGCCCTTGGATGCCCCGGGGAAGGGCGCCGGGGGATGGGCTGCCCCTGGCCAGGTCTGAGGGACCGACCCAGCTCGGGGCTGTCGGGGGCAGAGAGAGAACCCCCCTCCGCCCTTTCCCTTCAGGTTCTTAGGGCTGGCCAAATCCTTCCCAAGACAGCTTGTCTGGAGAAAATCAGACCCAGCTGAAGAACATGTGTCCATGGGGGAAACCCGGGAAACTGAGTCTCCCCACACAATAGCAGAGATTCTCATCTTGCATCCTCTCCTGAGCTAATGACAAAGGTGGATGTCCCGGGTGGGTGGGCCTGTGGAATGGGAGAGGGGAGGAAGTCTATTGTCATGCAGAGGGACATGGAAAGACTTGTCTGAAGCTTATCCCCTGCACTGGGGTCAGATCGGGAAGGGATGGCACAGAGGTGAGCAGGAACCAACCGGCCTCTCTGTGGTGGGGCTGGCCCCGGGGCAAGCGTGGGGGTGATGGCTGGAAGTGGGATGGCGCGTGAGTTGGCACCAGCCAGCGGTGGAGGCAGAGACTCAGAGGTCAGGGATCTCTCTCTCTGTCTCTGTCTCTGTCTCTCTCCCTCAGGGAGCTGAGGAGAGTAAGGTGGCGCCCCCTGCCCACCTCGCCTACCTCTCCATGGGCCCTTCTTTCTCTGGCCGCTCCGGGAGCCCTGCGGGCTTGGGTTCAAGCCCCCACACACCGCACAGGCCAAGGGCGCATGCGCGACCGCCGGGGCCTAGGGCTGGCCTCGGGGGGGGGGGGGGGGGTCCTCAGTGAAGGCCCCGCCCTCCCTCCAGGCTCTGACCCAGCTGCAGCTCTTCCATCGCCGCCCTTCTGGACTCGGCTTCAGCTGTCTCCCTCCCCTCCCCCACTCCCACTCAGCTTGCAGGCCGCTTCCCTGCCTTGAAAGCATGGCTCTGGCCCTGAGGGCCACAGACCTACTGGGCTTCAAGCTCAAGGCTCTGCCTGGGCCTGCTGCTTCGGCCAGGGGCTCATTTTTTCCTGGAAAGACAAAGCCATGGCCTCACCCCACGCCTGCACTTTGCCACGGCAGGCAGCCCAGATGTAGGAAAGGCTCTGTGGAGTCAGAAGTGCCGAGACAGGCAGATGGCACCAGAGGGTTTGGGGGCCAGGGCGCAAGTGGGCTAGCCCCTCCTCCCGGGAGTCGGGGAGGCCCGGCCTTCCTAGTGCCCAGGCCACGGCTCCGGGGAGAAACCCGCCATGGAGGGCACGCGGGAGGCGCTCTGCCTGAGGTGGCAGGTGTCACGCCAGGGCCACTGCAAGCCTGGCTCGGCTTGCCTGCTTTCTCCAAAGGAGGCTGGCCGACCAGCCGAACCTGGCACCTGGGCCAGGCCCCTTCCAAGGGGACGAGTTGCAGAGGATAGAGCCCTGGGGGCGGCTGCCAAGTCTCCTGGGGCGTGTGCTGGGCCCCCGTCAGAGGAGGAAGCAGCCTGGTAAACGGTGTGCCAGGCCTGAGATCCGGAGGCCTCCCACAGCCGGGTCCCTGTCCTGCCCAGGCCCCCCGAGGGAGGACGATGGTCGGGCAGTGGCGAGCGGGGTGGGGCTGGCGCCGAGCCTGCCCTTGGATGCCCCGGGGAAGGGCGCCGGGGGATGGGCTGCCCCTGGCCAGGTCTGAGGGACCGACCCAGCTCGGGGCTGTCGGGGGCAGAGAGAGAACCCCCCTCCGCCCTTTCCCTTCAGCTTCTTAGGGCTGGCCAAATCCTTCCCAAGACAGCTTGTCTGGAGAAAATCAGACCCAGCTGAAGAACATGTGTCCATGGGGGAAACCCGGGAAACTGAGTCTCCCCACACAATAGCAGAGATTCTCATCTTGCATCCTCTCCTGAGCTAATGACAAAGGTGGATGTCCCGGGTGGGTGGGCCTGTGGAATGGGAGAGGGGAGGAAGTCTATTGTCATGCAGAGGGACATGGAAAGACTTGTCTGAAGCTTATCCCCTGCACTGGGGTCAGATCGGGAAGGGATGGCACAGAGGTGAGCAGGAACCAACCGGCCTCTCTGTGGTGGGGCTGGCCCCGGGGCAGGCGTGGGGGTGATGGCTGGAAGTGGGATGGCGCGTGAGTTGGCACCAGCCAGCGGTGGAGGCAGAGACTCAGAGGTCAGGGATCACTCTCTCTGTCTCTGTCTCTGTCTCTCTCCCTCAGGGAGCTGAGGAGAGTAAGGTGGCGCCCCCTGCCCACCTCGCCTACCTCTCCATGGGCCCTTCTTTCTCTGGCCGCTCCGGGAGCCCTGCGGGCTTGGGTTCAAGCCCCCACACACCGCACAGGCCAAGGGCGCATGCGCGACCGCCGGGGCCTAGGGCTGGCCTCGGGGGGGGGGGGGTCCTCAGTGAAGGCCCCGCCCTCCCTCCAGGCTCTGACCCAGCTGCAGCTCTTCCATCGCCGCCCTTCTGGACTCGGCTTCAGCTGTCTCCCTCCCCTCCCCCACTCCCACTCAGCTTGCAGGCCGCTTCCCTGCCTTGAAAGCATGGCTCTGGCCCTGAGGGCCACAGACCTACTGGGCTTCAAGCTCAAGGCTCTGCCTGGGCCTGCTGCTTCGGCCAGGGGCTCATTTTTTCCTGGAAAGACAAAGCCATGGCCTCACCCCACGCCTGCACTTTGCCACGGCAGGCAGCCCAGATGTAGGAAAGGCTCTGTGGAGTCAGAAGTGCCGAGACAGGCAGATGGCACCAGAGGGTTTGGGGGCCAGGGCGCAAGTGGGCTAGCCCCTCCTCCCGGGAGTCGGGGAGGCCCGGCCTTCCTAGTGCCCAGGCCACGGCTCCGGGGAGAAACCCGCCATGGAGGGCACGCGGGAGGCGCTCTGCCTGAGGTGGCAGGTGTCACGCCAGGGCCACTGCAAGCCTGGCTCGGCTTGCCTGCTTTCTCCAAAGGAGGCTGGCCGACCAGCCGAACCTGGCACCTGGGCCAGGCCCCTTCCAAGGGGACGAGTTGCAGAGGATAGAGCCCTGGGGGCGGCTGCCAAGTCTCCTGGGGCGTGTGCTGGGCCCCCGTCAGAGGAGGAAGCAGCCTGGTAAACGGTGTGCCAGGCCTGAGATCCGGAGGCCTCCCACAGCCGGGTCCCTGTCCTGCCCAGGCCCCCCGAGGGAGGACGATGGTCGGGCAGTGGCGAGCGGGGTGGGGCTGGCGCCGAGCCTGCCCTTGGATGCCCCGGGGAAGGGCGCCGGGGGATGGGCTGCCCCTGGCCAGGTCTGAGGGACCGACCCAGCTCGGGGCTGTCGGGGGCAGAGAGAGAACCCCCCTCCGCCCTTTCCCTTCAGCTTCTTAGGGCTGGCCAAATCCTTCCCAAGACAGCTTGTCTGGAGAAAATCAGACCCAGCTGAAGAACATGTGTCCATGGGGGAAACCCGGGAAACTGAGTCTCCCCACACAATAGCAGAGATTCTCATCTTGCATCCTCTCCTGAGCTAATGACAAAGGTGGATGTCCCGGGTGGGTGGGCCTGTGGAATGGGAGAGGGGAGGAAGTCTATTGTCATGCAGAGGGACATGGAAAGACTTGTCTGAAGCTTATCCCCTGCACTGGGATCAGGTCGGGAAGGGACGGCACAGAGGTGAGCAGGAACCAACCGGCCTCTCTGTGGTGGGGCTGGCCCCGGGGCAGGCGTGGGGGTGATGGCTGGAAGTGGGATGGCGCGTGAGTTGGCACCAGCCAGCGGTGGAGGCAGAGACTCAGAGGTCAGGGATCTCTCTCTCTGTCTCTGTCTCTGTCTCTCTCCCTCAGGGAGCTGAGGAGAGTAAGGTGGCGCCCCCTGCCCACCTCGCCTACCTCTCCATGGGCCCTTCTTTCTCTGGCCGCTCCGGGAGCCCTGCGGGCTTGGGTTCAAGCCCCCACACACCGCACAGGCCAAGGGCGCATGCACGACCGCCGGGGCCTAGGGCTGGCCTCGGGGGGGGGGGGTCCTCAGTGAAGGCCCCGCCCTCCCTCCAGGCTCTGACCCAGCTGCAGCTCTTCCATCGCCGCCCTTCTGGACTCGGCTTCAGCTGTCTCCCTCCCCTCCCCCACTCCCACTCAGCTTGCAGGCCGCTTCCCTGCCTTGAAAGCATGGCTCTGGCCCTGAGGGCCACAGACCTACTGGGCTTCAAGCTCAAGGCTCTGCCTGGGCCTGCTGCTTCGGCCAGGGGCTCATTTTTTCCTGGAAAGACAAAGCCATGGCCTCACCCCACGCCTGCACTTTGCCACGGCAGGCAGCCCAGATGTAGGAAAGGCTCTGTGGAGTCAGAAGTGCCGAGACAGGCAGATGGCACCAGATGGTTTGGGGGCCAGGGCGCAAGTGGGCTAGCCCCTCCTCCCGGGAGTCGGGGAGGCCCGGCCTTCCTAGTGCCCAGGCCACGGCTCCGGGGAGAAACCCGCCATGGAGGGCACGCGGGAGGCCCTCTGCCTGAGGTGGCAGGTGTCACGCCAGGGCCACTGCAAGCCTGGCTCGGCTTGCCTGCTTTCTCCAAAGGAGGCTGGCCGACCAGCCGAACCTGGCACCTGGGCCAGGCCCCTTCCAAGGGGACGAGTTGCAGAGGATAGAGCCCTGGGGGCGGCTGCCAAGTCTCCTGGGGCGTGTGCTGGGCCCCCGTCAGAGGAGGAAGCAGCCTGGTAAACGGTGTGCCAGGCCTGAGATCTGGAGGCCTCCCACAGCCGGGTCCCTGTCCTGCCCAGGCCCCCCGAGGGAGGACGATGGTCGGGCAGTGGCGAGCGGGGTGGGGCTGGCGCCGAGCCTGCCCTTGGATGCCCCGGGGAAGGGCGCCGGGGGATGGGCTGCCCCTGGCCAGGTCTGAGGGACCGACCCAGCTCGGGGCTGTCGGGGGCAGAGAGAGAACCCCCCTCCGCCCTTTCCCTTCAGCTTCTTAGGGCTGGCCAAATCCTTCCCAAGACAGCTTGTCTGGAGAAAATCAGACCCAGCTGAAGAACATGTGTCCATGGGGGAAACCCGGGAAACTGAGTCTCCCCACACAATAGCAGAGATTCTCATCTTGCATCCTCTCCTGAGCTAATGACAAAGGTGGATGTCCCGGGTGGGTGGGCCTGTGGAATGGGAGAGGGGAGGAAGTCTATTGTCATGCAGAGGGACATGGAAAGACTTGTCTGAAGCTTATCCCCTGCACTGGGGTCAGGTCGGGAAGGGACGGCACAGAGGTGAGCAGGAACCAACCGGCCTCTCTGTGGTGGGGCTGGCCCCGGGGCAGGCGTGGGGGTGATGGCTGGAAGTGGGATGGCGCGTGAGTTGGCACCAGCCAGCGGTGGAGGCAGAGACTCAGAGGTCAGGGATCTCTCTCTCTGTCTCTGTCTCTGTCTCTCTCCCTCAGGGAGCTGAGGAGAGTAAGGTGGCGCCCCCTGCCCACCTCGCCTACCTCTCCATGGGCCCTTCTTTCTCTGGCCGCTCCGGGAGCCCTGCGGGCTTGGGTTCAAGCCCCCACACACCGCACAGGCCAAGGGCGCATGCGCGACCGCCGGGGCCTAGGGCTGGCCTCGGGGGGGGGGGGGGTCCTCAGTGAAGGCCCCGCCCTCCCTCCAGGCTCTGACCCAGCTGCAGCTCTTCCATCGCCGCCCTTCTGGACTCGGCTTCAGCTGTCTCCCTCCCCTCCCCCACTCCCACTCAGCTTGCAGGCCGCTTCCCTGCCTTGAAAGCATGGCTCTGGCCCTGAGGGCCACAGACCTACTGGGCTTCAAGCTCAAGGCTCTGCCTGGGCCTGCTGCTTCGGCCAGGGGCTCATTTTTTCCTGGAAAGACAAAGCCATGGCCTCACCCCACGCCTGCACTTTGCCACGGCAGGCAGCCCAGATGTAGGAAAGGCTCTGTGGAGTCAGAAGTGCCGAGACAGGCAGATGGCACCAGATGGTTTGGGGGCCAGGGCGCAAGTGGGCTAGCCCCTCCTCCCGGGAGTCGGGGAGGCCCGGCCTTCCTAGTGCCCAGGCCACGGCTCCGGGGAGAAACCCGCCATGGAGGGCACGCGGGAGGCCCTCTGCCTGAGGTGGCAGGTGTCACGCCAGGGCCACTGCAAGCCTGGCTCGGCTTGCCTGCTTTCTCCAAAGGAGGCTGGCCGACCAGCCGAACCTGGCACCTGGGCCAGGCCCCTTCCAAGGGGACGAGTTGCAGAGGATAGAGCCCTGGGGGCGGCTGCCAAGTCTCCTGGGGCGTGTGCTGGGCCCCCGTCAGAGGAGGAAGCAGCCTGGTAAACGGTGTGCCAGGCCTGAGATCTGGAGGCCTCCCACAGCCGGGTCCCTGTCCTGCCCAGGCCCCCCGAGGGAGGACGATGGTCGGGCAGTGGCGAGCGGGGTGGGGCTGGCGCCGAGCCTGCCCTTGGATGCCCCGGGGAAGGGCGCCGGGGGATGGGCTGCCCCTGGCCAGGTCTGAGGGACCGACCCAGCTCGGGGCTGTCGGGGGCAGAGAGAGAACCCCCCTCCGCCCTTTCCCTTCAGCTTCTTAGGGCTGGCCAAATCCTTCCCAAGACAGCTTGTCTGGAGAAAATCAGACCCAGCTGAAGAACATGTGTCCATGGGGGAAACCCGGGAAACTGAGTCTCCCCACACAATAGCAGAGATTCTCATCTTGCATCCTCTCCTGAGCTAATGACAAAGGTGGATGTCCCGGGTGGGTGGGCCTGTGGAATGGGAGAGGGGAGGAAGTCTATTGTCATGCAGAGGGACATGGAAAGACTTGTCTGAAGCTTATCCCCTGCACTGGGGTCAGGTCGGGAAGGGACGGCACAGAGGTGAGCAGGAACCAACCGGCCTCTCTGTGGTGGGGCTGGCCCCGGGGCAGGCGTGGGGGTGATGGCTGGAAGTGGGATGGCGCGTGAGTTGGCACCAGCCAGCGGTGGAGGCAGAGACTCAGAGGTCAGGGATCTCTCTCTCTGTCTCTGTCTCTGTCTCTCTCCCTCAGGGAGCTGAGGAGAGTAAGGTGGCGCCCCCTGCCCACCTCGCCTACCTCTCCATGGGCCCTTCTTTCTCTGGCCGCTCCGGGAGCCCTGCGGGCTTGGGTTCAAGCCCCCACACACCGCACAGGCCAAGGGCGCATGCGCGACCGCCGGGGCCTAGGGCTGGCCTCGGGGGGGGGGGGGTCCTCAGTGAAGGCCCCGCCCTCCCTCCAGGCTCTGACCCAGCTGCAGCTCTTCCATCGCCGCCCTTCTGGACTCGGCTTCAGCTGTCTCCCTCCCCTCCCCCACTCCCACTCAGCTTGCAGGCCGCTTCCCTGCCTTGAAAGCATGGCTCTGGCCCTGAGGGCCACAGACATACTGGGCTTCAAGCTCAAGGCTCTGCCTGGGCCTGCTGCTTCGGCCAGGGGCTCATTTTTTCCTGGAAAGACAAAGCCATGGCCTCACCCCACGCCTGCACTTTGCCACGGCAGGCAGCCCAGATGTAGGAAAGGCTCTGTGGAGTCAGAAGTGCCGAGACAGGCAGATGGCACCAGAGGGTTTGGGGGCCAGGGCGCAACTGGGCTAGCCCCTCCTCCCGGGAGTCGGGGAGGCCCGGCCTTCCTAGTGCCCAGGCCACGGCTCCGGGGAGAAACCCGCCATGGAGGGCACGCGGGAGGCCCTCTGCCTGAGGTGGCAGGTGTCACGCCAGGGCCACTGCAAGCCTGGCTCGGCTTGCCTGCTTTCTCCAAAGGAGGCTGGCCGACCAGCCGAACCTGGCACCTGGGCCAGGCCCCTTCCAAGGGGACGAGTTGCAGAGGATAGAGCCCTGGGGGCGGCTGCCAAGTCTCCTGGGGCGTGTGCTGGGCCCCCGTCAGAGGAGGAAGCAGCCTGGTAAACGGTGTGCCAGGCCTGAGATCTGGAGGCCTCCCACAGCCGGGTCCCTGTCCTGCCCAGGCCCCCCGAGGGAGGACGATGGTCGGGCAGTGGCGAGCGGGGTGGGGCTGGCGCCGAGCCTGCCCTTGGATGCCCCGGGGAAGGGCGCCGGGGGATGGGCTGCCCCTGGCCAGGTCTGAGGGACCGACCCAGCTCGGGGCTGTCGGGGGCAGAGAGAGAACCCCCCTCCGCCCTTTCCCTTCAGCTTCTTAGGGCTGGCCAAATCCTTCCCAAGACAGCTTGTCTGGAGAAAATCAGACCCAGCTGAAGAACATGTGTCCATGGGGGAAACCCGGGAAACTGAGTCTCCCCACACAATAGCAGAGATTCTCATCTTGCATCCTCTCCTGAGCTAATGACAAAGGTGGATGTCCCGGGTGGGTGGGCCTGTGGAATGGGAGAGGGGAGGAAGTCTATTGTCATGCAGAGGGACATGGAAAGACTTGTCTGAAGCTTATCCCCTGCACTGGGGTCAGGTCGGGAAGGGACGGCACAGAGGTGAGCAGGAACCAACCGGCCTCTCTGTGGTGGGGCTGGCCCCGGGGCAGGCGTGGGGGTGATGGCTGGAAGTGGGATGGCGCGTGAGTTGGCACCAGCCAGCGGTGGAGGCAGAGACTCAGAGGTCAGGGATCTCTCTCTCTGTCTCTGTCTCTGTCTCTCTCCCTCAGGGAGCTGAGGAGAGTAAGGTGGCGCCCCCTGCCCACCTCGCCTACCTCTCCATGGGCCCTTCTTTCTCTGGCCGCTCCGGGAGCCCTGCGGGCTTGGGTTCAAGCCCCCACACACCGCACAGGCCAAGGGCGCATGCGCGACCGCCGGGGCCTAGGGCTGGTCTCGGGGGGGGGGGGTCCTCAGTGAAGGCCCCGCCCTCCCTCCAGGCTCTGACCCAGCTGCAGCTCTTCCATCGCCGCCCTTCTGGACTCGGCTTCAGCTGTCTCCCTCCCCTCCCCCACTCCCACTCAGCTTGCAGGCCGCTTCCCTGCCTTGAAAGCATGGCTCTGGCCCTGAGGGCCACAGACCTACTGGGCTTCAAGCTCAAGGCTCTGCCTGGGCCTGCTGCTTCGGCCAGGGGCTCATTTTTTCCTGGAAAGACAAAGCCATGGCCTCACCCCACGCCTGCACTTTGCCACGGCAGGCAGCCCAGATGTAGGAAAGGCTCTGTGGAGTCAGAAGTGCCGAGACAGGCAGATGGCACCAGAGGGTTTGGGGGCCAGGGCGCAACTGGGCTAGCCCCTCCTCCCGGGAGTCGGGGAGGCCCGGCCTTCCTAGTGCCCAGGCCACGGCTCCGGGGAGAAACCCGCCATGGAGGGCACGCGGGAGGCCCTCTGCCTGAGGTGGCAGGTGTCACGCCAGGGCCACTGCAAGCCTGGCTCGGCTTGCCTGCTTTCTCCAAAGGAGGCTGGCCGACCAGCCGAACCTGGCACCTGGGCCAGGCCCCTTCCAAGGGGACGAGTTGCAGAGGATAGAGCCCTGGGGGCGGCTGCCAAGTCTCCTGGGGCGTGTGCTGGGCCCCCGTCAGAGGAGGAAGCAGCCTGGTAAACGGTGTGCCAGGCCTGAGATCTGGAGGCCTCCCACAGCCGGGTCCCTGTCCTGCCCAGGCCCCCCGAGGGAGGACGATGGTCGGGCAGTGGCGAGCGGGGTGGGGCTGGCGCCGAGCCTGCCCTTGGATGCCCCGGGGAAGGGCGCCGGGGGATGGGCTGCCCCTGGCCAGGTCTGAGGGACCGACCCAGCTCGGGGCTGTCGGGGGCAGAGAGAGAACCCCCCTCCGCCCTTTCCCTTCAGCTTCTTAGGGCTGGCCAAATCCTTCCCAAGACAGCTTGTCTGGAGAAAATCAGACCCAGCTGAAGAACATGTGTCCATGGGGGAAACCCGGGAAACTGAGTCTCCCCACACAATAGCAGAGATTCTCATCTTGCATCCTCTCCTGAGCTAATGACAAAGGTGGATGTCCCGGGTGGGTGGGCCTGTGGAATGGGAGAGGGGAGGAAGTCTATTGTCATGCAGAGGGACATGGAAAGACTTGTCTGAAGCTTATCCCCTGCACTGGGGTCAGGTCGGGAAGGGACGGCACAGAGGTGAGCAGGAACCAACCGGCCTCTCTGTGGTGGGGCTGGCCCCGGGGCAGGCGTGGGGGTGATGGCTGGAAGTGGGATGGCGCGTGAGTTGGCACCAGCCAGCGGTGGAGGCAGAGACTCAGAGGTCAGGGATCTCTCTCTCTGTCTCTGTCTCTGTCTCTCTCCCTCAGGGACCTGAGGAGAGTAAGGTGGCGCCCCCTGCCCACCTCGCCTACCTCTCCATGGGCCCTTCTTTCTCTGGCCGCTCCGGGAGCCCTGCGGGCTTGGGTTCAACCCCCCACACACCGCACAGGCCAAGGGCGCATGCGCGACCGCCGGGGCCTAGGGCTGGCCTCGGGGGGGGGGGGGGGTCCTCAGTGAAGGCCCCGCCCTCCCTCCAGGCTCTGACCCAGCTGCAGCTCTTCCATCGCCGCCCTTCTGGACTCGGCTTCAGCTGTCTCCCTCCCCTCCCCCACTCCCACTCAGCTTGCAGGCCGCTTCCCTGCCTTGAAAGCATGGCTCTGGCCCACAGGGCCACAGACCTACTGGGCTTCAAGCTCAAGGCTCTGCCTGGGCCTGCTGCTTCGGCCAGGGGCTCATTTTTTCCTGGAAAGACAAAGCCATGGCCTCACCCCATGCCTGCACTTTGCCACGGCAGGCAGCCCAGATGTAGGAAATGCTCTGTGGAGTCAGAAGTGCCGAGACAGGCAGATGGCACCAGAGGGTTTGGGGGCCAGGGCGCAAGTGGGCTAGCCCCTCCTCCCGGGAGTCGGGGAGGCCCGGCCTTCCTAGTGCCCAGGCCACGGCTCCGGGGAGAAACCCGTCATGGAGGGCACGCGGGAGGCCCTGTGCCTGAGGTGGCAGGTGTCACACCAGGGCCACTGCAAGCCTGGCTCTGCTTGCCTGCTTTCTCCAAAGGAGGCTGGCCGACCAGCCGAACCTGGCACCTGGGCCAGGCCCCTTCCAAGGGGACGAGTTGCAGAGGATAGAGCCCTGGGGGCGGCTGCCAAGTCTCCTGGGGCGTGTGCTGGGCCCCCGTCAGAGGAGGAAGCAGCCTGGTAAACGGTGTGCCAGGCCTGAGATCTGGAGGCCTCCCACAGCCGGGTCCCTGTCCTGCCCAGGCCCCCCGAGGGAGGACGATGGTCGGGCAGTGGCGAGCGGGGTGGGGCTGGCGCCGAGCCTGCCCTTGGATGCCCCGGGGAAGGGCGCCGGGGGATGGGCTGCCCCTGGCCAGGTCTGAGGGACCGACCCAGCTCGGGGCTGTCGGGGGCAGAGAGAGAACCCCCCTCCGCCCTTTCCCTTCAGCTTCTTAGGGCTGGCCAAATCCTTCCCAAGACAGCTTGTCTGGAGAAAATCAGACCCAGCTGAAGAACATGTGTCCATGGGGGAAACCCGGGAAACTGAGTCTCCCCACACAATAGCAGAGATTCTCATCTTGCATCCTCTCCTGAGCTAATGACAAAGGTGGATGTCCCGGGTGGGTGGGCCTGTGGAATGGGAGAGGGGAGGAAGTCTATTGTCATGCAGAGGGACATGGAAAGACTTGTCTGAAGCTTATCCCCTGCACTGGGGTCAGGTCGGGAAGGGACGGCACAGAGGTGAGCAGGAACCAACCGGCCTCTCTGTGGTGGGGCTGGCCCCGGGGCAGGCGTGGGGGTGATGGCTGGAAGTGGGATGGCGCGTGAGTTGGCACCAGCCAGCGGTGGAGGCAGAGACTCAGAGGTCAGGGATCTCTCTCTCTGTCTCTGTCTCTGTCTCTCTCCCTCAGGGAGCTGAGGAGAGTAAGGTGGCGCCCCCTGCCCACCTCGCCTACCTCTCCATGGGCCCTTCTTTCTCTGGCCGCTCCGGGAGCCCTGCGGGCTTGGGTTCAAGCCCCCACACACCGCACAGGCCAAGGGCGCATGCGCGACCGCCGGGGCCTAGGGCTGGCCTCGGGGGGGGGGGGGTCCTCAGTGAAGGCCCCGCCCTCCCTCCAGGCTCTGACCCAGCTGCAGCTCTTCCATCGCCGCCCTTCTGGACTCGGCTTCAGCTGTCTCCCTCCCCTCCCCCACTCCCACTCAGCTTGCAGGCCGCTTCCCTGCCTTGAAAGCATGGCTCTGGCCCTGAGGGCCACAGACCTACTGGGCTTCAAGCTCAAGGCTCTGCCTGGGCCTGCTGCTTCGGCCAGGGGCTCATTTTTTCCTGGAAAGACAAAGCCATGGCCTCACCCCACGCCTGCACTTTGCCACGGCAGGCAGCCCAGATGTAGGAAAGGCTCTGTGGAGTCAGAAGTGCCGAGACAGGCAGATGGCACCAGATGGTTTGGGGGCCAGGGCGCAAGTGGGCTAGCCCCTCCTCCCGGGAGTCGGGGAGGCCCGGCCTTCCTAGTGCCCAGGCCACGGCTCCGGGGAGAAACCCGCCATGGAGGGCACGCGGGAGGCCCTCTGCCTGAGGTGGCAGGTGTCACGCCAGGGCCACTGCAAGCCTGGCTCGGCTTGCCTGCTTTCTCCAAAGGAGGCTGGCCGACCAGCCGAACCTGGCACCTGGGCCAGGCCCCTTCCAAGGGGACGAGTTGCAGAGGATAGAGCCCTGGGGGCGGCTGCCAAGTCTCCTGGGGCGTGTGCTGGGCCCCCGTCAGAGGAGGAAGCAGCCTGGTAAACGGTGTGCCAGGCCTGAGATCTGGAGGCCTCCCACAGCCGGGTCCCTGTCCTGCCCAGGCCCCCCGAGGGAGGACGATGGTCGGGCAGTGGCGAGCGGGGTGGGGCTGGCGCCGAGCCTGCCCTTGGATGCCCCGGGGAAGGGCGCCGGGGGATGGGCTGCCCCTGGCCAGGTCTGAGGGACCGACCCAGCTCGGGGCTGTCGGGGGCAGAGAGAGAACCCCCCTCCGCCCTTTCCCTTCAGCTTCTTAGGGCTGGCCAAATCCTTCCCAAGACAGCTTGTCTGGAGAAAATCAGACCCAGCTGAAGAACATGTGTCCATGGGGGAAACCCGGGAAACTGAGTCTCCCCACACAATAGCAGAGATTCTCATCTTGCATCCTCTCCTGAGCTAATGACAAAGGTGGATGTCCCGGGTGGGTGGGCCTGTGGAATGGGAGAGGGGAGGAAGTCTATTGTCATGCAGAGGGACATGGAAAGACTTGTCTGAAGCTTATCCCCTGCACTGGGGTCAGGTCGGGAAGGGACGGCACAGAGGTGAGCAGGAACCAACCGGCCTCTCTGTGGTGGGGCTGGCCCCGGGGCAGGCGTGGGGGTGATGGCTGGAAGTGGGATGGCGCGTGAGTTGGCACCAGCCAGCGGTGGAGGCAGAGACTCAGAGGTCAGGGATCTCTCTCTCTGTCTCTGTCTCTGTCTCTCTCCCTCAGGGAGCTGAGGAGAGTAAGGTGGCGCCCCCTGCCCACCTCGCCTACCTCTCCATGGGCCCTTCTTTCTCTGGCCGCTCCGGGAGCCCTGCGGGCTTGGGTTCAAGCCCCCACACACCACACAGGCCAAGGGCGCATGCGCGACCGCCGGGGCCTAGGGCTGGCCTGGGGGGGGGGGGTCCTCAGTGAAGGCCCCGCCCTCCCTCCAGGCTCTGACCCAGCTGCAGCTCTTCCATCGCCGCCCTTCTGGACTCGGCTTCAGCTGTCTCCCTCCCCTCCCCCACTCCCACTCAGCTTGCAGGCCGCTTCCCTGCCTTGAAAGCATGGCTCTGGCCCTGAGGGCCACAGACCTACTGGGCTTCAAGCTCAAGGCTCTGCCTGGGCCTGCTGCTTCGGCCAGGGGCTCATTTTTTCCTGGAAAGACAAAGCCATGGCCTCACCCCACGCCTGCACTTTGCCACGGCAGGCAGCCCAGATGTAGGAAAGGCTCTGTGGAGTCAGAAGTGCCGAGACAGGCAGATGGCACCAGATGGTTTGTGGGCCAGGGCGCAAGTGGGCTAGCCCCTCCTCCCGGGAGTCGGGGAGGCCCGGCCTTCCTAGTGCCCAGGCCACGGCTCCGGGGAGAAACCCGCCATGGAGGGCACGCGGGAGGCCCTCTGCCTGAGGTGGCAGGTGTCACGCCAGGGCCACTGCAAGCCTGGCTCGGCTTGCCTGCTTTCTCCAAAGGAGGCTGGCCGACCAGCCGAACCTGGCACCTGGGCCAGGCCCCTTCCAAGGGGACGAGTTGCAGAGGATAGAGCCCTGGGGGCGGCTGCCAAGTCTCCTGGGGCGTGTGCTGGGCCCCCGTCAGAGGAGGAAGCAGCCTGGTAAACGGTGTGCCAGGCCTGAGATCTGGAGGCCTCCCACAGCCGGGTCCCTGTCCTGCCCAGGCCCCCCGAGGGAGGACGATGGTCGGGCAGTGGCGAGCGGGGTGGGGCTGGCGCCGAGCCTGCCCTTGGATGCCCCGGGGAAGGGCGCCGGGGGATGGGCTGCCCCTGGCCAGGTCTGAGGGACCGACCCAGCTCGGGGCTGTCGGGGGCAGAGAGAGAACCCCCCTCCGCCCTTTCCCTTCAGCTTCTTAGGGCTGGCCAAATCCTTCCCAAGACAGCTTGTCTGGAGAAAATCAGACCCAGCTGAAGAACATGTGTCCATGGGGGAAACCCGGGAAACTGAGTCTCCCCACACAATAGCAGAGATTCTCATCTTGCATCCTCTCCTGAGCTAATGACAAAGGTGGATGTCCCGGGTGGGTGGGCCTGTGGAATGGGAGAGGGGAGGAAGTCTATTGTCATGCAGAGGGACATGGAAAGACTTGTCTGAAGCTTATCCCCTGCACTGGGGTCAGGTCGGGAAGGGACGGCACAGAGGTGAGCAGGAACCAACCGGCCTCTCTGTGGTGGGGCTGGCCCCGGGGCAGGCGTGGGGGTGATGGCTGGAAGTGGGATGGCGCGTGAGTTGGCACCAGCCAGCGGTGGAGGCAGAGACTCAGAGGTCAGGGATCTCTCTCTCTGTCTCTGTCTCTGTCTCTCTCCCTCAGGGAGCTGAGGAGAGTAAGGTGGCGCCCCCTGCCCACCTCGCCTACCTCTCCATGGGCCCTTCTTTCTCTGGCCGCTCCGGGAGCCCTGCGGGCTTGGGTTCAAGCCCCCACACACCGCACAGGCCAAGGGCGCATGCGCGACCGCCGGGGCCTAGGGCTGGCCTCCGGGGGGGGGGGGTCCTCAGTGAAGGCCCCGCCCTCCCTCCAGGCTCTGACCCAGCTGCAGCTCTTCCATCGCCGCCCTTCTGGACTCGGCTTCAGCTGTCTCCCTCCCCTCCCCCACTCCCACTCAGCTTGCAGGCCGCTTCCCTGCCTTGAAAGCATTGCTCTGGCCCTGAGGGCCACAGACCTACTGGGCTTCAAGCTCAAGGCTCTGCCTGGGCCTGCTGCTTCGGCCAGGGGCTCATTTTTTCCTGGAAAGACAAAGCCATGTCCTCACCCCACGCCTGCACTTTGCCACGGCAGGCAGCCCAGATGTAGGAAAGGCTCTGTGGAGTCAGAAGTGCCGAGACAGGCAGATGGCACCAGAGGGTTTGGGGGCCAGGGCGCAAGTGGTCTAGCCCCTCCTCCCGGGAGTCGGGGAGGCCCGGCCTTCCTAGTGCCCAGGCCACGGCTCCGGGGAGAAACCCGCCATGGAGGGCACGCGGGAGGCCCTCTGCCTGAGGTGGCAGGTGTCACGCCAGGGCCACTGCAAGCCTGGCTCGGCTTGCCTGCTTTCTCCAAAGGAGGCTGGCCGACCAGCCGAACCTGGCACCTGGGCCAGGCCCCTTCCAAGGGGACGAGTTGCAGAGGATAGAGCCCTGGGGGCGGCTGCCAAGTCTCCTGGGGCGTGTGCTGGGCCCCCGTCAGAGGAGGAAGCAGCCTGGTAAACGGTGTGCCAGGCCTGAGATCTGGAGGCCTCCCACAGCCGGGTCCCTGTCCTGCCCAGGCCCCCCGAGGGAGGACGATGGTCGGGCAGTGGCGAGCGGGGTGGGGCTGGCGCCGAGCCTGCCCTTGGATGCCCCGGGGAAGGGCGCCGGGGGATGGGCTGCCCCTGGCCAGGTCTGAGGGACCGACCCAGCTCGGGGCTGTCGGGGGCAGAGAGAGAACCCCCCTCCGCCCTTTCCCTTCAGCTTCTTAGGGCTGGCCAAATCCTTCCCAAGACAGCTTGTCTGGAGAAAATCAGACCCAGCTGAAGAACATGTGTCCATGGGGGAAACCCGGGAAACTGAGTCTCCCCACACAATAGCAGAGATTCTCATCTTGCATCCTCTCCTGAGCTAATGACAAAGGTGGATGTCCCGGGTGGGTGGGCCTGTGGAATGGGAGAGGGGAGGAAGTCTATTGTCATGCAGAGGGACATGGAAAGACTTGTCTGAAGCTTATCCCCTGCACTGGGGTCAGGTCGGGAAGGGACGGCACAGAGGTGAGCAGGAACCAACCGGCCTCTCTGTGGTGGGGCTGGCCCCGGGGCAGGCGTGGGGGTGATGGCTGGAAGTGGGATGGCGCGTGAGTTGGCACCAGCCAGCGGTGGAGGCAGAGACTCAGAGGTCAGGGATCTCTCTCTCTGTCTCTGTCTCTGTCTCTCTCCCTCAGGGAGCTGAGGAGAGTAAGGTGGCGCCCCCTGCCCACCTCGCCTACCTCTCCATGGGCCCTTCTTTCTCTGGCCGCTCCGGGAGCCCTGCGGGCTTGGGTTCAAGCCCCCACACACCGCACAGGCCAAGGGCGCATGCGCGACCGCCGGGGCCTAGGGCTGGCCTCGGGGGGGGGGGGGGGTCCTCAGTGAAGGCCCCGCCCTCCCTCCAGGCTCTGACCCAGCTGCAGCTCTTCCATCGCCGCCCTTCTGGACTCGGCTTCAGCTGTCTCCCTCCCCTCCCCCACTCCCACTCAGCTTGCAGGCCGCTTCCCTGCCTTGAAAGCATGGCTCTGGCCCTGAGGGCCACAGACCTACTGGGCTTCAAGCTCAAGGCTCTGCCTGGGCCTGCTGCTTCGGCCAGGGGCTCATTTTTTCCTGGAAAGACAAAGCCATGGCCTCACCCCACGCCTGCACTTTGCCACGGCAGGCAGCCCAGATGTAGGAAAGGCTCTGTGGAGTCAGAAGTGCCGAGACAGGCAGATGGCACCAGATGGTTTGGGGGCCAGGGCGCAAGTGGGCTAGCCCCTCCTCCCGGGAGTCGGGGAGGCCCGGCCTTCCTAGTGCCCAGGCCACGGCTCCGGGGAGAAACCCGCCATGGAGGGCACGCGGGAGGCCCTCTGCCTGAGGTGGCAGGTGTCACGCCAGGGCCACTGCAAGCCTGGCTCGGCTTGCCTGCTTTCTCCAAAGGAGGCTGGCCGACCAGCCGAACCTGGCACCTGGGCCAGGCCCCTTCCAAGGGGACGAGTTGCAGAGGATAGAGCCCTGGGGGCGGCTGCCAAGTCTCCTGGGGCGTGTGCTGGGCCCCCGTCAGAGGAGGAAGCAGCCTGGTAAACGGTGTGCCAGGCCTGAGATCTGGAGGCCTCCCACAGCCGGGTCCCTGTCCTGCCCAGGCCCCCCGAGGGAGGACGATGGTCGGGCAGTGGCGAGCGGGGTGGGGCTGGCGCCGAGCCTGCCCTTGGATGCCCCGGGGAAGGGCGCCGGGGGATGGGCTGCCCCTGGCCAGGTCTGAGGGACCGACCCAGCTCGGGGCTGTCGGGGGCAGAGAGAGAACCCCCCTCCGCCCTTTCCCTTCAGCTTCTTAGGGCTGGCCAAATCCTTCCCAAGACAGCTTGTCTGGAGAAAATCAGACCCAGCTGAAGAACATGTGTCCATGGGGGAAACCCGGGAAACTGAGTCTCCCCACACAATAGCAGAGATTCTCATCTTGCATCCTCTCCTGAGCTAATGACAAAGGTGGATGTCCCGGGTGGGTGGGCCTGTGGAATGGGAGAGGGGAGGAAGTCTATTGTCATGCAGAGGGACATGGAAAGACTTGTCTGAAGCTTATCCCCTGCACTGGGGTCAGGTCGGGAAGGGACGGCACAGAGGTGAGCAGGAACCAACCGGCCTCTCTGTGGTGGGGCTGGCCCCGGGGCAGGCGTGGGGGTGATGGCTGGAAGTGGGATGGCGCGTGAGTTGGCACCAGCCAGCGGTGGAGGCAGAGACTCAGAGGTCAGGGATCTCTCTCTCTGTCTCTGTCTCTGTCTCTCTCCCTCAGGGAGCTGAGGAGAGTAAGGTGGCGCCCCCTGCCCACCTCGCCTACCTCTCCATGGGCCCTTCTTTCTCTGGCCGCTCCGGGAGCCCTGCGGGCTTGGGTTCAAGCCCCCACACACCGCACAGGCCAAGGGCGCATGCGCGACCGCCGGGGCCTAGGGCTGGCCTCGGGGGGGGGGGGGGGGGGTCCTCAGTGAAGGCCCCGCCCTCCCTCCAGGCTCTGACCCAGCTGCAGCTCTTCCATCGCCGCCCTTCTGGACTCGGCTTCAGCTGTCTCCCTCCCCTCCCCCACTCCCACTCAGCTTGCAGGCCGCTTCCCTGCCTTGAAAGCATGGCTCTGGCCCTGAGGGCCACAGACCTACTGGGCTTCAAGCTCAAGGCTCTGCCTGGGCCTGCTGCTTCGGCCAGGGGCTCATTTTTTCCTGGAAAGACAAAGCCATGGCCTCACCCCACGCCTGCACTTTGCCACGGCAGGCAGCCCAGATGTAGGAAAGGCTCTGTGGAGTCAGAAGTGCCGAGACAGGCAGATGGCACCAGAGGGTTTGGGGGCCAGGGCGCAACTGGGCTAGCCCCTCCTCCCGGGAGTCGGGGAGGCCCGGCCTTCCTAGTGCCCAGGCCACGGCTCCGGGGAGAAACCCGCCATGGAGGGCACGCGGGAGGCCCTCTGCCTGAGGTGGCAGGTGTCACGCCAGGGCCACTGCAAGCCTGGCTCGGCTTGCCTGCTTTCTCCAAAGGAGGCTGGCCGACCAGCCGAACCTGGCACCTGGGCCAGGCCCCTTCCAAGGGGACGAGTTGCAGAGGATAGAGCCCTGGGGGCGGCTGCCAAGTCTCCTGGGGCGTGTGCTGGGCCCCCGTCAGAGGAGGAAGCAGCCTGGTAAACGGTGTGCCAGGCCTGAGATCTGGAGGCCTCCCACAGCCGGGTCCCTGTCCTGCCCAGGCCCCCCGAGGGAGGACGATGGTCGGGCAGTGGCGAGCGGGGTGGGGCTGGCGCCGAGCCTGCCCTTGGATGCCCCGGGGAAGGGCGCCGGGGGATGGGCTGCCCCTGGCCAGGTCTGAGGGACCGACCCAGCTCGGGGCTGTCGGGGGCAGAGAGAGAACCCCCCTCCGCCCTTTCCCTTCAGCTTCTTAGGGCTGGCCAAATCCTTCCCAAGACAGCTTGTCTGGAGAAAATCAGACCCAGCTGAAGAACATGTGTCCATGGGGGAAACCCGGGAAACTGAGTCTCCCCACACAATAGCAGAGATTCTCATCTTGCATCCTCTCCTGAGCTAATGACAAAGGTGGATGTCCCGGGTGGGTGGGCCTGTGGAATGGGAGAGGGGAGGAAGTCTATTGTCATGCAGAGGGACATGGAAAGACTTGTCTGAAGCTTATCCCCTGCACTGGGGTCAGGTCGGGAAGGGACGGCACAGAGGTGAGCAGGAACCAACCGGCCTCTCTGTGGTGGGGCTGGCCCCGGGGCAGGCGTGGGGGTGATGGCTGGAAGTGGGATGGCGCGTGAGTTGGCACCAGCCAGCGGTGGAGGCAGAGACTCAGAGGTCAGGGATCTCTCTCTCTGTCTCTGTCTCTGTCTCTCTCCCTCAGGGAGCTGAGGAGAGTAAGGTGGCGCCCCCTGCCCACCTCGCCTACCTCTCCATGGGCCCTTCTTTCTCTGGCCGCTCCGGGAGCCCTGCGGGCTTGGGTTCAAGCCCCCACACACCGCACAGGCCAAGGGCGCATGCGCGACCACCGGGGCCTAGGGCTGGCCTCGGGGGGGGGGGGGGGTCCTCAGTGAAGGCCCCGCCCTCCCTCCAGGCTCTGACCCAGCTGCAGCTCTTCCATCGCCGCCCTTCTGGACTCGGCTTCAGCTGTCTCCCTCCCCTCCCCCACTCCCACTCAGCTTGCAGGCCGCTTCCCTGCCTTGAAAGCATTGCTCTGGCCCTGAGGGCCACAGACCTACTGGGCTTCAAGCTCAAGGCTCTGCCTGGGCCTGCTGCTTCGGCCAGGGGCTCATTTTTTCCTGGAAAGACAAAGCCATGGCCTCACCCCACGCCTGCACTTTGCCACGGCAGGCAGCCCAGATGTAGGAAAGGCTCTGTGGAGTCAGAAGTGCCGAGACAGGCAGATGGCACCAGAGGGTTTGGGGGCCAGGGCGCAAGTGGGCTAGCCCCTCCTCCCGGGAGTCGGGGAGGCCCGGCCTTCCTAGTGCCCAGGCCACGGCTCCGGGGAGAAACCCGCCATGGAGGGCACGCGGGAGGCCCTCTGCCTGAGGTGGCAGGTGTCACGCCAGGGCCACTGCAAGCCTGGCTCGGCTTGCCTGCTTTCTCCAAAGGAGGCTGGCCGACCAGCCGAACCTGGCACCTGGGCCAGGCCCCTTCCAAGGGGACGAGTTGCAGAGGATAGAGCCCTGGGGGCGGCTGCCAAGTCTCCTGGGGCGTGTGCTGGGCCCCCGTCAGAGGAGGAAGCAGCCTGGTAAACGGTGTGCCAGGCCTGAGATCTGGAGGCCTCCCACAGCCGGGTCCCTGTCCTGCCCAGGCCCCCCGAGGGAGGACGATGGTCGGGCAGTGGCGAGCGGGGTGGGGCTGGCGCCGAGCCTGCCCTTGGATGCCCCGGGGAAGGGCGCCGGGGGATGGGCTGCCCCTGGCCAGGTCTGAGGGACCGACCCAGCTCGGGGCTGTCGGGGGCAGAGAGAGAACCCCCCTCCGCCCTTTCCCTTCAGGTTCTTAGGGCTGGCCAAATCCTTCCCAAGACAGCTTGTCTGGAGAAAATCAGACCCAGCTGAAGAACATGTGTCCATGGGGGAAACCCGGGAAACTGAGTCTCCCCACACAATAGCAGAGATTCTCATCTTGCATCCTCTCCTGAGCTAATGACAAAGGTGGATGTCCCGGGTGGGTGGGCCTGTGGAATGGGAGAGGGGAGGAAGTCTATTGTCATGCAGAGGGACATGGAAAGACTTGTCTGAAGCTTATCCCCTGCACTGGGGTCAGGTCGGGAAGGGACGGCACAGAGGTGAGCAGGAACCAACCGGCCTCTCTGTGGTGGGGCTGGCCCCGGGGCAGGCGTGGGGGTGATGGCTGGAAGTGGGATGGCGCGTGAGTTGGCACCAGCCAGCGGTGGAGGCAGAGACTCAGAGGTCAGGGATCTCTCTCTCTGTCTCTGTCTCTGTCTCTCTCCCTCAGGGACCTGAGGAGAGTAAGGTGGCGCCCCCTGCCCACCTCGCCTACCTCTCCATGGGCCCTTCTTTCTCTGGCCGCTCCGGGAGCCCTGCGGGCTTGGGTTCAACCCCCCACACACCGCACAGGCCAAGGGCGCATGCGCGACCGCCGGGGCCTAGGGCTGGCCTCGGGGGGGGGGGGGGGTCCTCAGTGAAGGCCCCGCCCTCCCTCCAGGCTCTGACCCAGCTGCAGCTCTTCCATCGCCGCCCTTCTGGACTCGGCTTCAGCTGTCTCCCTCCCCTCCCCCACTCCCACTCAGCTTGCAGGCCGCTTCCCTGCCTTGAAAGCATGGCTCTGGCCCTGAGGGCCACAGACCTACTGGGCTTCAAGCTCAAGGCTCTGCCTGGGCCTGCTGCTTCGGCCAGGGGCTCATTTTTTCCTGGAAAGACAAAGCCATGGCCTCACCCCATGCCTGCACTTTGCCACGGCAGGCAGCCCAGATGTAGGAAATGCTCTGTGGAGTCAGAAGTGCCGAGACAGGCAGATGGCACCAGAGGGTTTGGGGGCCAGGGCGCAAGTGGGCTAGCCCCTCCTCCCGGGAGTCGGGGAGGCCCGGCCTTCCTAGTGCCCAGGCCACGGCTCCGGGGAGAAACCCGTCATGGAGGGCACGCGGGAGGCCCTGTGCCTGAGGTGGCAGGTGTCACACCAGGGCCACTGCAAGCCTGGCTCTGCTTGCCTGCTTTCTCCAAAGGAGGCTGGCCGACCAGCCGAACCTGGCACCTGGGCCAGGCCCCTTCCAAGGGGACGAGTTGCAGAGGATAGAGCCCTGGGGGCGGCTGCCAAGTCTCCTGGGGCGTGTGCTGGGCCCCCGTCAGAGGAGGAAGCAGCCTGGTAAACGGTGTGCCAGGCCTGAGATCTGGAGGCCTCCCACACCCGGGTCCCTGTCCTGCCCAGGCCCCCCGAGGGAGGACGATGGTCGGGCAGTGGCGAGCGGGGTGGGGCTGGCGCCGAGCCTGCCCTTGGATGCCCCGGGGAAGGGCGCCGGGGGATGGGCTGCCCCTGGCCAGGTCTGAGGGACCGTCCCAGCTCGGGGCAGTCGGGGGCAGAGAGAGAACCCCCCTCCGCACTTTCCCTTCAGGTTCTTAGGGCTGGCCAAATCCTTCCCAAGACAGCTTGTCTGGAGAAAATCAGACCCAGCTGAAGAACATGTGTCCATGGGGGAAACCCGGGAAACTGAGTCTCCCCACACAATAGCAGAGATTCTCATCTTGCATCCTCTCCTGAGCTAATGACAAAGGTGGATGTCCCGGGTGGGTGGGCCTGTGGAATGGGAGAGGGGAGGAAGTCTATTGTCATGCAGAGGGACATGGAAAGACTTGTCTGAAGCTTATCCCCTGCACTGGGGTCAGATCGGGAAGGGATGGCACAGAGGTGAGCAGGAACCAACCGGCCTCTCTGTGGTGGGGCTGGCCCCGGGGCAGGCGTGGGGGTGATGGCTGGAAGTGGGATGGCGCGTGAGTTGGCACCAGCCAGCGGTGGAGGCAGAGACTCAGAGGTCAGGGATCTCTCTCTCTGTCTCTGTCTCTGTCTCTCTCCCTCAGGGAGCTGAGGAGAGTAAGGTGGCGCCCCCTGCCCACCTCGCCTACCTCTCCATGGGCCCTTCTTTCTCTGGCCGCTCCGGGAGCCCTGCGGGCTTGGGTTCAACCCCCCACACACCGCACAGGCCAAGGGCGCATGCGCGACCGCCGGGGCCTAGGGCTGGCCTGGGGGGGGGGGTCCTCAGTGAAGGCCCCGCCCTCCCTCCAGGCTCTGACCCAGCTGCAGCTCTTCCATCGCCGCCCTTCTGGACTCGGCTTCAGCTGTCTCCCTCCCCTCCCCCACTCCCACTCAGCTTGCAGGCCGCTTCCCTGCCTTGAAAGCATGGCTCTGGCCCTGAGGGCCACAGACCTACTGGGCTTCAAGCTCAAGGCTCTGCCTGGGCCTGCTGCTTCGGCCAGGGGCTCATTTTTTCCTGGAAAGACAAAGCCATGGCCTCACCCCACGCCTGCACTTTGCCACGGCAGGCAGCCCAGATGTAGGAAAGGCTCTGTGGAGTCAGAAGTGCCGAGACAGGCAGATGGCACCAGAGGGTTTGGGGGCCAGGGCGCAAGTGGGCTAGCCCCTCCTCCCGGGAGTCGGGGAGGCCCGGCCTTCCTAGTGCCCAGGCCACGGCTCCGGGGAGAAACCCGCCATGGAGGGCACGCGGGAGGCGCTCTGCCTGAGGTGGCAGGTGTCACGCCAGGGCCACTGCAATCCTGGCTCGGCTTGCCTGCTTTCTCCAAAGGAGGCTGGCCGACCAGCCGAACCTGGCACCTGGGCCAGGCCCCTTCCAAGGGGACGAGTTGCAGAGGATAGAGCCCTGGGGGCGGCTGCCAAGTCTCCTGGGGCGTGTGCTGGGCCCCCGTCAGAGGAGGAAGCAGCCTGGTAAACGGTGTGCCAGGCCTGAGATCCGGAGGCCACCCACAGCCGGGTCCCTGTCCTGCCCAGGCCCCCCGAGGGAGGACGATGGTCGGGCAGTGGCGAGCGGGGTGGGGCTGGCGCCGAGCCTGCCCTTGGATGCCCCGGGGAAGGGCGCCGGGGGATGGGCTGCCCCTGGCCAGGTCTGAGGGACCGACCCAGCTCGGGGCTGTCGGGGGCAGAGAGAGAACCCCCCTCCGCCCTTTCCCTTCAGGTTCTTAGGGCTGGCCAAATCCTTCCCAAGACAGCTTGTCTGGAGAAAATCAGACCCAGCTGAAGAACATGTGTCCATGGGGGAAACCCGGGAAACTGAGTCTCCCCACACAATAGCAGAGATTCTCATCTTGCATCCTCTCCTGAGCTAATGACAAAGGTGGATGTCCCGGGTGGGTGGGCCTGTGGAATGGGAGAGGGGAGGAAGTCTATTGTCATGCAGAGGGACATGGAAAGACTTGTCTGAAGCTTATCCCCTGCACTGGGGTCAGGTCGGAAGGGACGGCACAGAGGTGAGCAGGAACCAACCGGCCTCTCTGTGGTGGGGCTGGCCCCGGGGCAGGCGTGGGGGTGATGGCTGGAAGTGGGATGGCGCGTGAGTTGGCACCAGCCAGCAGTGGAGGCAGAGACTCAGAGGTCAGGGATCTCTCTCTCTGTCTCTGTCTCTGTCTCTCTCCCTCAGGGAGCTGAGGAGAGTAAGGTGGCGCCCCCTGCCCACCTCGCCTACCTCTCCATGGGCCCTTCTTTCTCTGGCCGCTCCGGGAGCCCTGCGGGCTTGGGTTCAACCCCCCACACACCGCACAGGCCAAGGGCGCATGCGCGACCGCCGGGGCCTAGGGCTGGCCTCGGGGGGCGGGGTGTTCCTCAGTGAAGGCCCCGCCCTCCCTCCAGGCTCTGACCCAGCTGCAGCTCTTCCATCGCCGCCCTTCTGGACTCGGCTTCAGCTGTCTCCCTCCCCTCCCCCACTCCCACTCAGATTGCAGGCCGCTTCCCTGCCTTGAAAGCATGGCTCTGGCCCTGAGGGCCACAGACCTACTGGGCTTCAAGCTCAAGGCTCTGCCTGGGCCTGCTGCTTCGGCCAGGGGCTCATTTTTTCCTGGAAAGACAAAGCCATGGCCTCACCCCACGCCTGCACTTTGCCACGGCAGGCAGCCCAGATGTAGGAAAGGCTCTGTGGAGTCAGAAGTGCCGAGACAGGCAGATGGCACCAGAGGGTTTGGGGGCCAGGGCGCAAGTGGGCTAGCCCCTCCTCCCGGGAGTCGGGGAGGCCCGGCCTTCCTAGTGCCCAGGCCACGGCTCCGGGGAGAAACCCGCCATGGAGGGCACGCGGGAGGCCCTCTGCCTGAGGTGGCAGGTGTCACGCCAGGGCCACTGCAAGCCTGGCTCGGCTTGCCTGCTTTCTCCAAAGGAGGCTGGCCGACCAGCCGAACCTGGCACCTGGGCCAGGCCCCTTCCAAGGGGACGAGTTGCAGAGGATAGAGCCCTGGGGGCGGCTGCCAAGTCTCCTGGGGCGTGTGCTGGGCCCCCGTCAGAGGAGGAAGCAGCCTGGTAAACGGTGTGCCAGGCCTGAGATCTGGAGGCCTCCCACAGCCGGGTCCCTGTCCTGCCCAGGCCCCCCGAGGGAGGACGATGGTCGGGCAGTGGCGAGCGGGGTGGGGCTGGCGCCGAGCCTGCCCTTGGATGTCCCGGGGAAGGGCGCCGGGGGATGGGCTGCCCCTGGCCAGGTCTGAGGGACCGACCCAGCTCGGGGCTGTCGGGGGCAGAGAGAGAACCCCCCTCCGCCCTTTCCCTTCAGCTTCTTAGGGCTGGCCAAATCCTTCCCAAGACAGCTTGTCTGGAGAAAATCAGACCCAGCTGAAGAACATGTGTCCATGGGGGAAACCCGGGAAACTGAGTCTCCCCACACAATAGCAGAGATTCTCATCTTGCATCCTCTCCTGAGCTAATGACAAAGGTGGATGTCCCGGGTGGGTGGGCCTGTGGAATGGGAGAGGGGAGGAAGTCTATTGTCATGCAGAGGGACATGGAAAGACTTGTCTGAAGCTTATCCCCTGCACTGGGGTCAGGTCGGGAAGGGACGGCACAGAGGTGAGCAGGAACCAACCGGCCTCTCTGTGGTGGGGCTGGCCCCGGGGCAGGCGTGGGGGTGATGGCTGGAAGTGGGATGGCGCGTGAGTTGGCACCAGCCAGCGGTGGAGGCAGAGACTCAGAGGTCAGGGATCTCTCTCTCTGTCTCTGTCTCTCTCTCTCTCCCTCAGGGAGCTGAGGAGAGTAAGGTGGCGCCCCCTGCCCACCTCGCCTACCTCTCCATGGGCCCTTCTTTCTCTGGCCGCTCCGGGAGCCCTGCGGGCTTGGGTTCAACCCCCCACACACCGCACAGGCCAAGGGCGCATGCGCGACCGCCGGGGCCTAGGGCTGGCCTGGGGGGGGGGTCCTCAGTGAAGGCCCCGCCCTCCCTCCAGGCTCTGACCCAGCTGCAGCTCTTCCATCGCCGCCCTTCTGGACTCGGCTTCAGCTGTCTCCCTCCCCTCCCCCACTCCCACTCAGCTTGCAGGCCGCTTCCCTGCCTTGAAAGCATGGCTCTGGCCCTGAGGGCCACAGACCTACTGGGCTTCAAGCTCAAGGCTCTGCCTGGGCCTGCTGCTTCGGCCAGGGGCTCATTTTTTCCTGGAAAGACAAAGCCATGGCCTCACCCCACGCCTGCACTTTGCCACGGCAGGCAGCCCAGATGTAGGAAAGGCTCTGTGGAGTCAGAAGTGCCGAGACAGGCAGATGGCACCAGAGGGTTTGGGGGCCAGGGCGCAAGTGGGCTAGCCCCTCCTCCCGGGAGTCGGGGAGGCCCGGCCTTCCTAGTGCCCAGGCCACGGCTCCGGGGAGAAACCCGCCATGGAGGGCACGCGGGAGGCCCTCTGCCTGAGGTGGCAGGTGTCACGCCAGGGCCACTGCAAGCCTGGCTCGGCTTGCCTGCTTTCTCCAAAGGAGGCTGGCCGACCAGCCGAACCTGGCACCTGGGCCAGGCCCCTTCCAAGGGGACGAGTTGCAGAGGATAGAGCCCTGGGGGCGGCTGCCAAGTCTCCTGGGGCGTGTGCTGGGCCCCCGTCAGAGGAGGAAGCAGCCTGGTAAACGGTGTGCCAGGCCTGAGATCTGGAGGCCTCCCACAGCCGGGTCCCTGTCCTGCCCAGGCCCCCCGAGGGAGGACGATGGTCGGGCAGTGGCGAGCGGGGTGGGGCTGGCGCCGAGCCTGCCCTTGGATGCCCCGGGGAAGGGCGCCGGGGGATGGGCTGCCCCTGGCCAGGTCTGAGGGACCGACCCAGCTCGGGGCTGTCGGGGGCAGAGAGAGAACCCCCCTCCGCCCTTTCCCTTCAGGTTCTTAGGGCTGGCCAAATCCTTCCCAAGACAGCTTGTCTGGAGAAAATCAGACCCAGCTGAAGAACATGTGTCCATGGGGGAAACCCGGGAAACTGAGTCTCCCCACACAATAGCAGAGATTCTCATCTTGCATCCTCTCCTGAGCTAATGACAAAGGTGGATGTCCCGGGTGGGTGTGCCTGTGGAATGGGAGAGGGGAGGAAGTCTATTGTCATGCAGAGGGACATGGAAAGACTTGTCTGAAGCTTATCCCCTGCACTGGGGTCAGGTCGGGAAGGGACGGCACAGAGGTGAGCAGGAACCAACCGGCCTCTCTGTGGTGGGGCTGGCCCCGGGGCAGGCGTGGGGGTGATGGCTGGAAGTGGGATGGCGCGTGAGTTGGCACCAGCCAGCGGTGGAGGCAGAGACTCAGAGGTCAGGGATCTCTCTCTCTGTCTCTGTCTCTGTCTCTCTCCCTCAGGGAGCTGAGGAGAGTAAGGTGGCGCCCCCTGCCCACCTCGCCTACCTCTCCATGGGCCCTTCTTTCTCTGGCCGCTCCGGGAGCCCTGCGGGCTTGGGTTCAAGCCCCCACACACCGCACAGGCCAAGGGCGCATGCGCGACCGCCGGGGCCTAGGGCTGGTCTCGGGGGGGGGGGGGGGGGGCGGGGTGTTCCTCAGTGAAGGCCCCGCCCTCCCTCCAGGCTCTGACCCAGCTGCAGCTCTTCCATCGCCGCCCTTCTGGACTCGGCTTCAGCTGTCTCCCTCCCCTCCCCCACTCCCACTCAGCTTGCAGGCCGCTTCCCTGCCTTGAAAGCATGGCTCTGGCCCTGAGGGCCACAGACCTACTGGGCTTCAAGCTCAAGGCTCTGCCTGGGCCTGCTGCTTCGGCCAGGGGCTCATTTTTTCCTGGAAAGACAAAGCCATGGCCTCACCCCACGCCTGCACTTTGCCACGGCAGGCAGCCCAGATGTAGGAAAGGCTCTGTGGAGTCAGAAGTGCCGAGACAGGCAGATGGCACCAGAGGGTTTGGGGGCCAGGGCGCAAGTGGGCTAGCCCCTCCTCCCGGGAGTCGGGGAGGCCCGGCCTTCCTAGTGCCCAGGCCACGGCTCCGGGGAGAAACCCGCCATGGAGGGCACGCGGGAGGCCCTCTGCCTGAGGTGGCAGGTGTCACGCCAGGGCCACTGCAAGCCTGGCTCGGCTTGCCTGCTTTCTCCAAAGGAGGCTGGCCGACCAGCCGAACCTGGCACCTGGGCCAGGCCCCTTCCAAGGGGACGAGTTGCAGAGGATAGAGCCCTGGGGGCGGCTGCCAAGTCTCCTGGGGCGTGTGCTGGGCCCCCGTCAGAGGAGGAAGCAGCCTGGTAAACGGTGTGCCAGGCCTGAGATCTGGAGGCCTCCCACAGCCGGGTCCCTGTCCTGCCCAGGCCCCCCGAGGGAGGACGATGGTCGGGCAGTGGCGAGCGGGGTGGGGCTGGCGCCGAGCCTGCCCTTGGATGCCCCGGGGAAGGGCGCCGGGGGATGGGCTGCCCCTGGCCAGGTCTGAGGGACCGACCCAGCTCGGGGCTGTCGGGGGCAGAGAGAGAACCCCCCTCCGCCCTTTCCCTTCAGGTTCTTAGGGCTGGCCAAATCCTTCCCAAGACAGCTTGTCTGGAGAAAATCAGACCCAGCTGAAGAACATGTGTCCATGGGGGAAACCCGGGAAACTGAGTCTCCCCACACAATAGCAGAGATTCTCATCTTGCATCCTCTCCTGAGCTAATGACAAAGGTGGATGTCCCGGGTGGGTGGGCCTGTGGAATGGGAGAGGGGAGGAAGTCTATTGTCATGCAGAGGGACATGGAAAGACTTGTCTGAAGCTTATCCCCTGCACTGGGGTCAGGTCGGGAAGGGACGGCACAGAGGTGAGCAGGAACCAACCGGCCTCTCTGTGGTGGGGCTGGCCCCGGGGCAGGCGTGGGGGTGATGGCTGGAAGTGGGATGGCGCGTGAGTTGGCACCAGCCAGCGGTGGAGGCAGAGACTCAGAGGTCAGGGATCTCTCTCTCTGTCTCTGTCTCTGTCTCTCTCCCTCAGGGAGCTGAGGAGAGTAAGGTGGCGCCCCCTGCCCACCTCGCCTACCTCTCCATGGGCCCTTCTTTCTCTGGCCGCTCCGGGAGCCCTGCGGGCTTGGGTTCAACCCCCCACACACCGCACAGGCCAAGGGCGCATGCGCGACCGCCGGGGCCTAGGGCTGGCCTGGGGGGGGGGTCCTCAGTGAAGGCCCCGCCCTCCCTCCAGGCTCTGACCCAGCTGCAGCTCTTCCATCGCCGCCCTTCTGGACTCGGCTTCAGCTGTCTCCCTCCCCTCCCCCACTCCCACTCAGCTTGCAGGCCGCTTCCCTGCCTTGAAAGCATGGCTCTGGCCCTGAGGGCCACAGACCTACTGGGCTTCAAGCTCAAGGCTCTGCCTGGGCCTGCTGCTTCGGCCAGGGGCTCATTTTTTCCTGGAAAGACAAAGCCATGGCCTCACCCCACGCCTGCACTTTGCCACGGCAGGCAGCCCAGATGTAGGAAAGGCTCTGTGGAGTCAGAAGTGCCGAGACAGGCAGATGGCACCAGAGGGTTTGGGGGCCAGGGCGCAAGTGGGCTAGACCCTCCTCCCGGGAGTCGGGGAGGCCCGGCCTTCCTAGTGCCCAGGCCACGGCTCCGGGGAGAAACCCGCCATGGAGGGCACGCGGGAGGCCCTCTGCCTGAGGTGGCAGGTGTCACGCCAGGGCCACTGCAAGCCTGGCTCGGCTTGCCTGCTTTCTCCAAAGGAGGCTGGCCGACCAGCCGAACCTGGCACCTGGGCCAGGCCCCTTCCAAGGGGACGAGTTGCAGAGGATAGAGCCCTGGGGGCGGCTGCCAAGTCTCCTGGGGCGTGTGCTGGGCCCCCGTCAGAGGAGGAAGCAGCCTGGTAAACGGTGTGCCAGGCCTGAGATCCGGAGGCCACCCACAGCCGGGTCCCTGTCCTGCCCAGGCCCCCCGAGGGAGGACGATGGTCGGGCAGTGGCGAGCGGGGTGGGGCTGGCGCCGAGCCTGCCCTTGGATGCCCCGGGGAAGGGCGCCGGGGGATGGGCTGCCCCTGGCCAGGTCTGAGGGACCGACCCAGCTCGGGGCTGTCGGGGGCAGAGAGAGAACCCCCCTCCGCCCTTTCCCTTCAGGTTCTTAGGGCTGGCCAAATCCTTCCCAAGACAGCTTGTCTGGAGAAAATCAGACCCAGCTGAAGAACATGTGTCCATGGGGGAAACCCGGGAAACTGAGTCTCCCCACACAATAGCAGAGATTCTCATCTTGCATCCTCTCCTGAGCTAATGACAAAGGTGGATGTCCCGGGTGGGTGGGCCTGTGGAATGGGAGAGGGGAGGAAGTCTATTGTCATGCAGAGGGACATGGAAAGACTTGTCTGAAGCTTATCCCCTGCACTGGGGTCAGGTCGGGAAGGGACGGCACAGAGGTGAGCAGGAACCAACCGGCCTCTCTGTGGTGGGGCTGGCCCCGGGGCAGGCGTGGGGGTGATGGCTGGAAGTGGGATGGCGCGTGAGTTGGCACCAGCCAGCGGTGGAGGCAGAGACTCAGAGGTCAGGGATCTCTCTCTCTGTCTCTGTCTCTGTCTCTCTCCCTCAGGGAGCTGAGGAGAGTAAGGTGGCGCCCCCTGCCCACCTCGCCTACCTCTCCATGGGCCCTTCTTTCTCTGGCCGCTCCGGGAGCCCTGCGGGCTTGGGTTCAAGCCCCCACACACCGCACAGGCCAAGGGCGCATGCGCGACCGCCGGGGCCTAGGGCTGGTCTCGGGGGGGGGGGGGGGCGGGGTGTTCCTCAGTGAAGGCCCCGCCCTCCCTCCAGGCTCTGACCCAGCTGCAGCTCTTCCATCGCCGCCCTTCTGGACTCGGCTTCAGCTGTCTCCCTCCCCTCCCCCACTCCCACTCAGCTTGCAGGCCGCTTCCCTGCCTTGAAAGCATGGCTCTGGCCCTGAGGGCCACAGACCTACTGGGCTTCAAGCTCAAGGCTCTGCCTGGGCCTGCTGCTTCGGCCAGGGGCTCATTTTTTCCTGGAAAGACAAAGCCATGGCCTCACCCCACGCCTGCACTTTGCCACGGCAGGCAGCCCAGATGTAGGAAAGGCTCTGTGGAGTCAGAAGTGCCGAGACAGGCAGATGGCACCAGAGGGTTTGGGGGCCAGGGCGCAAGTGGGCTAGCCCCTCCTCCCGGGAGTCGGGGAGGCCCGGCCTTCCTAGTGCCCAGGCCACGGCTCCGGGGAGAAACCCGCCATGGAGGGCACGCGGGAGGCCCTCTGCCTGAGGTGGCAGGTGTCACGCCAGGGCCACTGCAAGCCTGGCTCGGCTTGCCTGCTTTCTCCAAAGGAGGCTGGCCGACCAGCCGAACCTGGCACCTGGGCCAGGCCCCTTCCAAGGGGACGAGTTGCAGAGGATAGAGCCCTGGGGGCGGCTGCCAAGTCTCCTGGGGCGTGTGCTGGGCCCCCGTCAGAGGAGGAAGCAGCCTGGTAAACGGTGTGCCAGGCCTGAGATCTGGAGGCCTCCCACAGCCGGGTCCCTGTCCTGCCCAGGCCCCCCGAGGGAGGACGATGGTCGGGCAGTGGCGAGCGGGGTGGGGCTGGCGCCGAGCCTGCCCTTGGATGCCCCGGGGAAGGGCGCCGGGGGATGGGCTGCCCCTGGCCAGGTCTGAGGGACCGACCCAGCTCGGGGCTGTCGGGGGCAGAGAGAGAACCCCCCTCCGCCCTTTCCCTTCAGGTTCTTAGGGCTGGCCAAATCCTTCCCAAGACAGCTTGTCTGGAGAAAATCAGACCCAGCTGAAGAACATGTGTCCATGGGGGAAACCCGGGAAACTGAGTCTCCCCACACAATAGCAGAGATTCTCATCTTGCATCCTCTCCTGAGCTAATGACAAAGGTGGATGTCCCGGGTGGGTGGGCCTGTGGAATGGGAGAGGGGAGGAAGTCTATTGTCATGCAGAGGGACATGGAAAGACTTGTCTGAAGCTTATCCCCTGCACTGGGGTCAGGTCGGGAAGGGACGGCACAGAGGTGAGCAGGAACCAACCGGCCTCTCTGTGGTGGGGCTGGCCCCGGGGCAGGCGTGGGGGTGATGGCTGGAAGTGGGATGGCGCGTGAGTTGGCACCAGCCAGCGGTGGAGGCAGAGACTCAGAGGTCAGGGATCTCTCTCTCTGTCTCTGTCTCTGTCTCTCTCCCTCAGGGAGCTGAGGAGAGTAAGGTGGCGCCCCCTGCCCACCTCGCCTACCTCTCCATGGGCCCTTCTTTCTCTGGCCGCTCCGGGAGCCCTGCGGGCTTGGGTTCAACCCCCCACACACCGCACAGGCCAAGGGCGCATGCGCGACCGCCGGGGCCTAGGGCTGGCCTGGGGGGGGGGTCCTCAGTGAAGGCCCCGCCCTGCCTCCAGGCTCTGACCCAGCTGCAGCTCTTCCATCGCCGCCCTTCTGGACTCGGCTTCAGCTGTCTCCCTCCCCTCCCCCACTCCCACTCAGCTTGCAGGCCGCTTCCCTGCCTTGAAAGCATGGCTCTGGCCCTGAGGGCCACAGACCTACTGGGCTTCAAGCTCAAGGCTCTGCCTGGGCCTGCTGCTTCGGCCAGGGGCTCATTTTTTCCTGGAAAGACAAAGCCATGGCCTCACCCCACGCCTGCACTTTGCCACGGCAGGCAGCCCAGATGTAGGAAAGGCTCTGTGGAGTCAGAAGTGCCGAGACAGGCAGATGGCACCAGAGGGTTTGGGGGCCAGGGCGCAAGTGGGCTAGACCCTCCTCCCGGGAGTCGGGGAGGCCCGGCCTTCCTAGTGCCCAGGCCACGGCTCCGGGGAGAAACCCGCCATGGAGGGCACGCGGGAGGCCCTCTGCCTGAGGTGGCAGGTGTCACGCCAGGGCCACTGCAAGCCTGGCTCGGCTTGCCTGCTTTCTCCAAAGGAGGCTGGCCGACCAGCCGAACCTGGCACCTGGGCCAGGCCCCTTCCAAGGGGACGAGTTGCAGAGGATAGAGCCCTGGGGGCGGCTGCCAAGTCTCCTGGGGCGTGTGCTGGGCCCCCGTCAGAGGAGGAAGCAGCCTGGTAAACGGTGTGCCAGGCCTGAGATCCGGAGGCCACCCACAGCCGGGTCCCTGTCCTGCCCAGGCCCCCCGAGGGAGGACGATGGTCGGGCAGTGGCGAGCGGGGTGGGGCTGGCGCCGAGCCTGCCCTTGGATGCCCCGGGGAAGGGCGCCGGGGGATGGGCTGCCCCTGGCCAGGTCTGAGGGACCGACCCAGCTCGGGGCTGTCGGGGGCAGAGAGAGAACCCCCCTCCGCCCTTTCCCTTCAGGTTCTTAGGGCTGGCCAAATCCTTCCCAAGACAGCTTGTCTGGAGAAAATCAGACCCAGCTGAAGAACATGTGTCCATGGGGGAAACCCGGGAAACTGAGTCTCCCCACACAATAGCAGAGATTCTCATCTTGCATCCTCTCCTGAGCTAATGACAAAGGTGGATGTCCCGGGTGGGTGGGCCTGTGGAATGGGAGAGGGGAGGAAGTCTATTGTCATGCAGAGGGACATGGAAAGACTTGTCTGAAGCTTATCCCCTGCACTGGGGTCAGGTCGGGAAGGGACGGCACAGAGGTGAGCAGGAACCAACCGGCCTCTCTGTGGTGGGGCTGGCCCCGGGGCAGGCGTGGGGGTGATGGCTGGAAGTGGGATGGCGCGTGAGTTGGCACCAGCCAGCGGTGGAGGCAGAGACTCAGAGGTCAGGGATCTCTCTCTCTGTCTCTGTCTCTGTCTCTCTCCCTCAGGGAGCTGAGGAGAGTAAGGTGGCGCCCCCTGCCCACCTCGCCTACCTCTCCATGGGCCCTTCTTTCTCTGGCCGCTCCGGGAGCCCTGCGGGCTTGGGTTCAAGCCCCCACACACCGCACAGGCCAAGGGCGCATGCGCGACCGCCGGGGCCTAGGGCTGGTCTGGGGGGGGGGGGGCGGGGTGTTCCTCAGTGAAGGCCCCGCCCTCCCTCCAGGCTCTGACCCAGCTGCAGCTCTTCCATCGCCGCCCTTCTGGACTCGGCTTCAGCTGTCTCCCTCCCCTCCCCCACTCCCACTCAGCTTGCAGGCCGCTTCCCTGCCTTGAAAGCATGGCTCTGGCCCTGAGGGCCACAGACCTACTGGGCTTCAAGCTCAAGGCTCTGCCTGGGCCTGCTGCTTCGGCCAGGGGCTCATTTTTTCCTGGAAAGACAAAGCCATGGCCTCACCCCACGCCTGCACTTTGCCACGGCAGGCAGCCCAGATGTAGGAAAGGCTCTGTGGAGTCAGAAGTGCCGAGACAGGCAGATGGCACCAGAGGGTTTGGGGGCCAGGGCGCAAGTGGGCTAGCCCCTCCTCCCGGGAGTCGGGGAGGCCCAGCCTTCCTAGTGCCCAGGCCACGGCTCCGGGGAGAAACCCGCCATGGAGGGCACGCGGGAGGCCCTCTGCCTGAGGTGGCAGGTGTCACGCCAGGGCCACTGCAAGCCTGGCTCGGCTTGCCTGCTTTCTCCAAAGGAGGCTGGCCGACCAGCCGAACCTGGCACCTGGGCCAGGCCCCTTCCAAGGGGACGAGTTGCAGAGGATAGAGCCCTGGGGGCGGCTGCCAAGTCTCCTGGGGCGTGTGCTGGGCCCCCGTCAGAGGAGGAAGCAGCCTGGTAAACGGTGTGCCAGGCCTGAGATCTGGAGGCCTCCCACAGCCGGGTCCCTGTCCTGCCCAGGCCCCCCGAGGGAGGACGATGGTCGGGCAGTGGCGAGCGGGGTGGGGCTGGCGCCGAGCCTGCCCTTGGATGCCCCGGGGAAGGGCGCCGGGGGATGGGCTGCCCCTGGCCAGGTCTGAGGGACCGACCCAGCTCGGGGCTGTCGGGGGCAGAGAGAGAACCCCCCTCCGCCCTTTCCCTTCAGGTTCTTAGGGCTGGCCAAATCCTTCCCAAGACAGCTTGTCTGGAGAAAATCAGACCCAGCTGAAGAACATGTGTCCATGGGGGAAACCCGGGAAACTGAGTCTCCCCACACAATAGCAGAGATTCTCATCTTGCATCCTCTCCTGAGCTAATGACAAAGGTGGATGTCCCGGGTGGGTGGGCCTGTGGAATGGGAGAGGGGAGGAAGTCTATTGTCATGCAGAGGGACATGGAAAGACTTGTCTGAAGCTTATCCCCTGCACTGGGGTCAGGTCGGGAAGGGACGGCACAGAGGTGAGCAGGAACCAACCGGCCTCTCTGTGGTGGGGCTGGCCCCGGGGCAGGCGTGGGGGTGATGGCTGGAAGTGGGATGGCGCGTGAGTTGGCACCAGCCAGCGGTGGAGGCAGAGACTCAGAGGTCAGGGATCTCTCTCTCTGTCTCTGTCTCTGTCTCTCTCCCTCAGGGAGCTGAGGAGAGTAAGGTGGCGCCCCCTGCCCACCTCGCCTACCTCTCCATGGGCCCTTCTTTCTCTGGCCGCTCCGGGAGCCCTGCGGGCTTGGGTTCAACCCCCCACACACCGCACAGGCCAAGGGCGCATGCGCGACCCCCGGGGCCTAGGGCTGGCCTGGGGGGGGGGTCCTCAGTGAAGGCCCCGCCCTCCCTCCAGGCTCTGACCCAGCTGCAGCTCTTCCATCGCCGCCCTTCTGGACTCGGCTTCAGCAGTCTCCCTCCCCTCCCGCACTCCCACTCAGCTTGCAGGCCGCTTCCCTGCCTTGAAAGCATGGCTCTGGCCCTGAGGGCCACAGACCTACTGGGCTTCAAGCTCAAGGCTCTGCCTGGGCCTGCTGCTTCGGCCAGGGGCTCATTTTTTCCTGGAAAGACAAAGCCATGGCCTCACCCCACGCCTGGACTTTGCCACGGCAGGCAGCCCAGATGTAGGAAATGCTCTGTGGAGTCAGAAGTGCCGAGACAGGCAGATGGCACCAGAGGGTTTGGGGGCCAGGGCGCAAGTGGGCTAGCCCCTCCTCCCGGGAGTCGGGGAGGCCCGGCCTTCCTAGTGCCCAGGCCACGGCTCCGGGGAGAAACCCGCCATGGAGGGCACGCGGGAAGCCCTCTGCCTGAGGTGGCAGGTGTCACGCCAGGGCCACTGCAAGCCTGGCTCTGCTTGCCTGCTTTCTCCAAAGGAGGCTGGCCGACCAGCCGAACCTGGCACCTAGGCCAGGCCCCTTCCAAGGGGACGAGTTGCAGAGGATAGAGCCCTGGGGGCGGCTGCCAAGTCTCCTGGGGCGTGTGCTGGGCCCCCGTCAGAGGAGGAAGCAGCCTGGTAAACGGTGTGCCAGGCCTGAGATCTGGAGGCCTCCCACACCCGGGTCCCTGTCCTGCCCAGGCCCCCCGAGGGAGGACGATGGTCGGGCAGTGGCGAGCGGGGTGGGGCTGGCGCCGAGCCTGCCCTTGGATGCCCCGGGGAAGGGCGCCGGGGGATGGGCTGCCCCTGGCCAGGTCTGAGGGACCGTCCCAGCTCGGGGCAGTCGGGGGCAGAGAGAGAACCCCCCTCCGCACTTTCCCTTCAGGTTCTTAGGGCTGGCCAAATCCTTCCCAAGACAGCTTGTCTGGAGAAAATCAGACCCAGCTGAAGAACATGTGTCCATGGGGGAAACCCGGGAAACTGAGTCTCCCCACACAATAGCAGAGATTCTCATCTTGCATCCTCTCCTGAGCTAATGACAAAGGTGGATGTCCCGGGTGGGTGGGCCTGTGGAATGGGAGAGGGGAGGAAGTCTATTGTCATGCAGAGGGACATGGAAAGACTTGTCTGAAGCTTATCCCCTGCACTGGGGTCAGGTCGGGAAGGGACGGCACAGAGGTGAGCAGGAACCAACCGGCCTCTCTGTGGTGGGGCTGGCCCCGGGGCAGGCGTGGGGGTGATGGCTGGAAGTGGGATGGCGCGTGAGTTGGCACCAGCCAGCGGTGGAGGCAGAGACTCAGAGGTCAGGGATCTCTCTCTCTGTCTCTGTCTCTGTCTCTCTCCCTCAGGGAGCTGAGGAGAGTAAGGTGGCGCCCCCTGCCCACCTCGCCTACCTCTCCATGGGCCCTTCTTTCTCTGGCCGCTCCGGGAGCCCTGCGGGCTTGGGTTCAAGCCCCCACACACCGCACAGGCCAAGGGCGCATGCGCGACCGCCGGGGCCTAGGGCTGGCCTCGGGGGGGGGGGTCCTCAGTGAAGGCCCCGCCCTCCCTCCAGGCTCTGACCCAGCTGCAGCTCTTCCATCGCCGCCCTTCTGGACTCGGCTTCAGCTGTCTCCCTCCCCTCCCCCACTCCCACTCTGCTTGCAGGCCGCTTCCCTGCCTTGAAAGCATTGCTCTGGCCCTGAGGGCCACAGACCTACTGGGCTTCAAGCTCAAGGCTCTGCCTGGGCCTGCTGCTTCGGCCAGGGGCTCATTTTTTCCTGGAAAGACAAAGCCATGGCCTCACCCCACGCCTGCACTTTGCCACGGCAGGCAGCCCAGATGTAGGAAAGGCTCTGTGGAGTCAGAAGTGCCGAGACAGGCAGATGGCACCAGAGGGTTTGGGGGCCAGGGCGCAACTGGGCTAGCCCCTCCTCCCGGGAGTCGGGGAGGCCCGGCCTTCCTAGTGCCCAGGCCACGGCTCCGGGGAGAACCCCGCCATGGAGGGCACGCGGGAGGCCCTCTGCCTGAGGTGGCAGGTGTCACGCCAGGGCCACTGCAAGCCTGGCTCGGCTTGCCTGCTTTCTCCAAAGGAGGCTGGCCGACCAGCCGAACCTGGCACCTGGGCCAGGCCCCTTCCAAGGGGACGAGTTGCAGAGGATAGAGCCCTGGGGGCGGCTGCCAAGTCTCCTGGGGCGTGTGCTGGGCCCCCGTCAGAGGAGGAAGCAGCCTGGTAAACGGTGTGCCAGGCCTGAGATCTGGAGGCCTCCCACAGCCGGGTCCCTGTCCTGCCCAGGCCCCCCGAGGGAGGACGATGGTCGGGCAGTGGCGAGCGGGGTGGGGCTGGCGCCGAGCCTGCCCTTGGATGCCCCGGGGAAGGGCGCCGGGGGATGGGCTGCCCCTGGCCAGGTCTGAGGGACCGACCCAGCTCGGGGCTGTCGGGGGCAGAGAGAGAACCCCCCTCCGCCCTTTCCCTTCAGGTTCTTAGGGCTGGCCAAATCCTTCCCAAGACAGCTTGTCTGGAGAAAATCAGACCCAGCTGAAGAACATGTGTCCATGGGGGAAACCCGGGAAACTGAGTCTCCCCACACAATAGCAGAGATTCTCATCTTGCATCCTCTCCTGAGCTAATGACAAAGGTGGATGTCCCGGGTGGGTGGGCCTGTGGAATGGGAGAGGGGAGGAAGTCTATTGTCATGCAGAGGGACATGGAAAGACTTGTCTGAAGCTTATCCCCTGCACTGGGGTCAGGTCGGGAAGGGACGGCACAGAGGTGAGCAGGAACCAACCGGCCTCTCTGTGGTGGGGCTGGCCCCGGGGCAGGCGTGGGGGTGATGGCTGGAAGTGGGATGGCGCGTGAGTTGGCACCAGCCAGCGGTGGAGGCAGAGACTCAGAGGTCAGGGATCTCTCTCTCTGTCTCTGTCTCTGTCTCTCTCCCTCAGGGAGCTGAGGAGAGTAAGGTGGCGCCCCCTGCCCACCTCGCCTACCTCTCCATGGGCCCTTCTTTCTCTGGCCGCTCCGGGAGCCCTGCGGGCTTGGGTTCAACCCCCCACACACCGCACAGGCCAAGGGCGCATGCGCGACCCCCGGGGCCTAGGGCTGGCCTGGGGGGGGGGTCCTCAGTGAAGGCCCCGCCCTCCCTCCAGGCTCTGACCCAGCTGCAGCTCTTCCATCGCCGCCCTTCTGGACTCGGCTTCAGCTGTCTCCCTCCCCTCCCGCACTCCCACTCAGCTTGCAGGCCGCTTCCCTGCCTTGAAAGCATGGCTCTGGCCCTGAGGGCCACAGACCTACTGGGCTTCAAGCTCAAGGCTCTGCCTGGGCCTGCTGCTTCGGCCAGGGGCTCATTTTTTCCTGGAAAGACAAAGCCATGGCCTCACCCCACGCCTGCACTTTGCCACGGCAGGCAGCCCAGATGTAGGAAATGCTCTGTGGAGTCAGAAGTGCCGAGACAGGCAGATGGCACCAGAGGGTTTGGGGGCCAGGGCGCAAGTGGGCTAGCCCCTCCTCCCGGGAGTCGGGGAGGCCCGGCCTTCCTAGTGCCCAGGCCACGGCTCCGGGGAGAAACCCGCCATGGAGGGCACGCGGGAAGCCCTCTGCCTGAGGTGGCAGGTGTCACGCCAGGGCCACTGCAAGCCTGGCTCTGCTTGCCTGCTTTCTCCAAAGGAGGCTGGCCGACCAGCCGAACCTGGCACCTAGGCCAGGCCCCTTCCAAGGGGACGAGTTGCAGAGGATAGAGCCCTGGGGGCGGCTGCCAAGTCTCCTGGGGCGTGTGCTGGGCCCCCGTCAGAGGAGGAAGCAGCCTGGTAAACGGTGTGCCAGGCCTGAGATCTGGAGGCCTCCCACACCCGGGTCCCTGTCCTGCCCAGGCCCCCCGAGGGAGGACGATGGTCGGGCAGTGGCGAGCGGGGTGGGGCTGGCGCCGAGCCTGCCCTTGGATGCCCCGGGGAAGGGCGCCGGGGGATGGGCTGCCCCTGGCCAGGTCTGAGGGACCGTCCCAGCTCGGGGCAGTCGGGGGCAGAGAGAGAACCCCCCTCCGCACTTTCCCTTCAGGTTCTTAGGGCTGGCCAAATCCTTCCCAAGACAGCTTGTCTGGAGAAAATCAGACCCAGCTGAAGAACATGTGTCCATGGGGGAAACCCGGGAAACTGAGTCTCCCCACACAATAGCAGAGATTCTCATCTTGCATCCTCTCCTGAGCTAATGACAAAGGTGGATGTCCCGGGTGGGTGGGCCTGTGGAATGGGAGAGGGGAGGAAGTCTATTGTCATGCAGAGGGACATGGAAAGACTTGTCTGAAGCTTATCCCCTGCACTGGGGTCAGGTCGGGAAGGGA